>NW_019416926.1:161362-226869 GCF_000390285.2 Anoplophora glabripennis
TGCTTTCAAAAATGCAATAAAATACAGGGTGTTCCATTTAAAAAAACATAACTTTGATATGGTACGCTTTTCCTGGACACCCTGTATATTTCAAAATATTTTTAAAATGTAGCCGTAATCAACCTACACATACCCACTTATACAGGTTTCTGTAACATTTGCCGTTTGGTCACTAGCGACCGAGGCGTTACTGGTGGCCCACCTTGTACATATACGAATGCAATTTATACAACACATGCTTGCATATATTTTTCGTGTTTAATGCACGGCAATTAATTTGTTATTTGAATAAAAGTGTATATTCATTCATTAAGAGCTTGTAAAATTATGGATGAAATCTGGCAACATTGCCATGGCGTGGTGGTAAAAGTTGGGTCAACTGTCATTACTGTCAACTGTGCTTTGCGCGTATTCCGTAAACATCAATGAACGTCCAAGATACAAAGGAAAAGTAATGACTGAAAAGCAATATAACATGCGTATGAAACAGAATGTGGATTGATGAGAAAAAAGTAAAATGTGCAAACCGAGAATCCATATGACTATGAAGAAACTCAGTGTACGATAGTGAGACGTCAAATCGAAGATTATGACAGAACATCTATACTGTTCGTTTTTCAAAGAGATCCTTTCAATTTTTGTTTCAAATTGCTATTATATTTCATTAGATCACGAAAAATTTATTTAATATTATTACTACATATGTTTTCGACTGGAATAATTTTATAGTGTATAATCGAACTATTCAAATATAGCGCGTCAGACGAAGCGTTAAATACAGCGTACAGTGTTGCCATATTTCCTTTCATTGAATCAGATGTTTGTTCAAATTTGTCAAAACGTTATCTATTTTATCTCAATAATTACATTGTAAGTGAATATTTTTATTGTTTTAAAATGTTTAGTAATATTTAATTCTTTAGTTACAATTTTATTTTCCCGATCCTAACCATTTTTAAGAGCAATATTCACGTTTGATTAATTTTTTCCCCAACTCGCATAAGAGCCTGCGTACAAGAGCATAATTTTTAATATCATTTTTCAAAAAAACTATATTGGCAATCGATCAGATATTTTTACACGAGGCAGTTGGCATATTTATTAACAGATTTCAATGATTCTGAAAACTTTCTTACCATTTTTTTTTCGGTATCGAGCCTCCTTAACTTTTTCATTTAACCAAGTGATATTTAAAGTGTTTCATGGGTCATGGAACAGCTGTTAATGGTTCGCCTTATTTTTAATTATTAACTTAAAGCATTAGTAGCTGTTTTGTGGTCTATTACTTATGAAACACTTTTTATTATTATTGTATTTTATTACATTTAAATTTACCGCCATTATGAAGCAGTGATTAGATAGTAGAACTAGAGGTTACTCTAACTGTATTTTTCCATGCAGTTTCCTTAATTATTTTATGGTCTGTGGTTTCCGAGTGTGTCGTTTGTTGCACCAGCTACAGATGGCGTACTCTGCCCCTGCTGCCGACAGAAGACAGAATAAAACCCTCTTATTTAGTTACTCATATGATGCCAACTATATTGCCAACCTTGTCAATAGCGATAAGTTTGAATTTTGTAAAGAATTTTTTTCACTCAATTTTTAAAATGTAAGTATAAATTTTACTTTAATTCTGATCTGATTTTTTTTAAATTTTTTTTTAATTAATTTTTTCTTCATTAATATGAAACACTTTCTAAAAAAGTTCTTTTTAGTAAATTTTTTTCATTATCCTAAACTATTAGGTTGTCATAATTCATGCAATGTCCTGATTCGACAACATGCTCAAGTAGATAGGCTATGTTCATACGATGCCAAAATCCCATGCTTTTTCTTATGAAGGTTCAACCTGGTCATTTTTGACGAACTTTACCCTCACTCCTCCACCTTTTCCCTTCCCCCTCCTCTTCCCCTCTCAGCCAATCAGAGCGCAGAAATCAAATTGTCGGTAAATTTAAAATCCAGTCACGATAGGGAAGTCAATGAACTCCAAACAGCAGTTGGCGGTAAATTTAAAATCCAAATACGATAAAGGTCAATGAACTGCAATTGGCGGCAAATTTAAAGTTGGTTGCGTATTTAAATTAAAAAAGTCTTGCTCTCTCTCAGATTCGAACCCCGAACCTTTGGATTCCAAAGCGGGCACATTACCTCTAGACTACTCATAGTATTTAACAACGAGAGAACACTGCGGTAGATATTGGTGCTAATGAATATTTCAGCTATCACTTATCAGTAGATGGCGCCGGTATTGTTTATAAAAATAAAATCCACTTAATTCCCATATCCCTGGACCACACTTGTCTTAAAATCACTCAAATAATCGTCTGTTAAATTTATTGTACATACTTAATTAACACCCAGTATAACATTATCTAATAAAAAAAAATTAGTTACTAGAAGAATTCTATGCTATTTAGGAAATGAGTTTAGTAGAAAGCTGTCGCTTCTTTAAGAACATCCTGTAGACTGCTGCTACTGCTTCTGAAGTGGCCTGAAGAATGTCCAGGTAAGTACCTAGAGGAGAGGCACGGAATGAGAACGAAAATCTCAGTATGTGTACACCGTTTATTAAGACTGCTTCTTAAAGCTGTTAAAAATTCAGATTCAATAGGTACTAGTTTAAAATTAGAACGAGAGAGAGAGATATAACAAATGTTATTGTTGGTATTGTTACCTTTATACATGGCTCATCACAGCAGTTCTCTCGACAACAGCCGGGGTTCATTCGCCAGAAATTGAGAGGATATATGAAACAAATATCAAAGTTACTGTTCTATTAATAAAAACAACAAATAAATAGGTAACTCACCGGGGTTACACTCCCCCCTAACTCTAGGATTCCAGGTATATCCTTTCATACGTTTCCATTATACAGGGTGTCGAAAATTAGTAGGTCAATCCGTTAACCATAGATAGCTGATATGAAAATAATGGGACTTTAATTATGCCACTTTTCATTTAGGAGCCCCATTTTTGAAATACAGGGTGTCAAAATGTAAATTTCAAAAACGAAATTTGTCGATAACTCCGGTGGAATTAGAGACATTTGTTTGAAATTTCGCTAATATATTTTTCTTGTAGAGACACACTTTCAGTATACTTTCGGTAAAAAAAATCAAAGCACGAGCGGAGCTGAGGGGGTTAAAGAGCATTATGACCCCCCAACATTTTCATACGCACGCCTATGGTAAAAACATTATATTTTCTTAGATAAAGCGGCTTTTATTCTAACTTTTCTTATTCTTGCAAGATTTTGATTTGGAGCCTGAGTTACCAGATATTGTAACTTATTTTAATCCGTTTTGTACTATAAATTTTATTTAACATTTAACAACATGAAACAAACTGCATATATTTTATATTACAAACAGAAATTAAATTCGAAAAATTATATTAAATGTTCAACATGAGAATCACCTTCGCGGACGCACATCCTGCATTTCTTTATACAAGAGAAACGAATATTATGAAAAATATGTGGTTTCACCCTAAATTGCTCGGCCCCTTCTAAAATTCTTAATCTTAAATGTTGTTCATCCACAATTGGAACCATGTAAACAAAATCTTTCATAAACCCCCAGAAACAGAAGTCTAAGGGATTAAGGTCTGGGGATCGAGGTGGCCATTTGACTGGCGCAAGACGTCCCCGGCCGATCCAGCGGTTAGGAAAGATTTGGTTTAAATGGTTCTGAACAATTCGGCCATAATGTGGCGGAGCCCCATCTAGTTGAAACCACATATTTTGCCGAACCGCTAAAGGCAAATCATCAAGTAAGTCTGCAAAAGAGGTTTGCAGAAAATGCAAAAATTCGTCGGCATTCAAACGGGGGGGTAAAAAAACGGTCCCAAAAGAAAATTATCAATTATTCCTGCCCATACGTTTACTTTAAAACTTACTTGATGATGTGCCTCTACAATGAATTTCGGATTTTCAGCAGCCCATGTATGAGTATTATGAATATTCGTTACTCCGTTACGAGTAAACGTGGCCTCATCGGAAAATAAAATAAATTTACTAAAATTAATATTATCATTATTTTCTTGGCATATCCAATTACAGAAAGTGACTCTTGCTTCTGAATCTAAAGGTAGAAGTGCCTGCACTTTTTGTACATGATATGGGTACAGTAATTGCTGTTTGAAGACACGTCGCACATCATCTGACTTAATATTATTGTTGCCACCATTATTAATTTGATTAGCTAGTATCCTCGTACTTATACTCGGAGTTTCTTCGACAATTTGCAAGATTTGCTCCTCTTCGTTTGGACGTAATTTGAGTTGCCGTCCACATTGGCCCATCCTCCTATGCTTAAAGTTGCCAGATTCTCTCAGACGGTTGACTAAGCTTAAGAAAAATCTCCTTTTTGGATGGTGCCTGGTTGGAAATTTGTCCGCATAACGCCTAGCAGCTAAACTAGCATTAGAGTTACATTTTCCTAAAAGCAAGAGAAATTAAATTGTTTAGGTTCGAGATTACAATTAACACTTATTAAGAAAAAATCCTATTCCTTTTAATAAGTACTTACCCATTATTAAAATCATATCGGTCATTTCAGAAAATGATAGCAAACCTTCTCTGTTCGCCATTTCTTATTGAACACTTCAATTAAAAAATGTCTAAACAACGTTTTTTCTATTTAACTTATAAATTATTTTGACAACCAAATGTACCTAACTATCTGACTTTGTTTTCAAAGCCTACATAGAACTTATTACTTGAAACGTAAAATTAGACAATTAAAACATTTTTTAAGTACTGAAAGTCTATTGCAAATTTACCTTAAAAAATTAGTTGGAAATATTTAAGAATATTTTTCTTGTGGCATGCTTCATTGTTTAAACGAATTGTACCAGGCGATCATTTATAATGTCCCACCCCTTTAACTTTTTTATTTGATGTACTATAAAAAAATAAAAACAGGACCGTATAGGATATAAAAAATACTTTTTTATGTATACAAAAGAAAGAAAAAAAGAAGAAATTATACCACACTCATTATCAATACCGTTACCAAAACATTGATTTTTTCGTCTTATTTCTCTTGTAACAGCACAAGAACAATCATTACTTTTTATAAAATAAGAAAGTAATGTGTTTTCCTCTCGGAATATAGCCCAATAACATCGAATTAAAATTAATTTTGGATACACTAGTTACCAAATCCATACTATCCGTCCAAATAAGTTACAATATCTGGTAACCCAGGCTCCAAATCAAAATCTTGCAAGAATAAGAAAAGTTAGAATAAAAGCCGCTTTATCTAAGAAAATATATGTTTTTACCATAGGCGTGCGTATGAAAAAGTTGGGGGGGTCATAATGCACTTTAACCCCCTCACCTCCGCTCGTGCTTTGATTTTTTTTACCAAAAGTATACTGAAAGTGTGTCTCTACAAGAAAAAAATATTAGCGAAATTTCAAACAAATATCTCTAATTCTACCGGAGTTATCGACAAATTTCGTTTTTGAAATTTACATTTTGACACCCAGTATTTCAAAAATGGGACTCCTAAATGAAAAGTGGCATAATGAAAGTCCCATTATTTTCATATCAGCTATCTATGGTTAACGGATTGACCTACTAATTTTCGGCACCCTGTATAAATTAGCAAATAGTATCATTCGTTTTTCAACAACTAGCTAGTGTCACCTGAAATAAGTCGAGGCCGGACGCCAACTAGTAAACATCCCAACTACCGGGTGTGTGAGTTATAATACCCATTAATTTATTAATAACCACAGCTTAAACGAGTATGGCATATTATTCACAAATTCACAAGATCATTGAACAAATGTACTTGTACAAGTTGTCATGTGGTCGTTTCACCGTTGCTTCTTCAAGAACGTCCTGTAGACTGTTGCTGCTGTTTCTGAAGTGGCTTGAAGAATGTCTGGAAGATGTAGGTACCTAAAGGCAAGGCACGAAATGTGAAAAAAATCTCAGTATGTGTACTAATTATAAGTATTATGAGTGTAGAGATTTAATTCAGGCGACAACAACGGCTTTCTATGACTTGAAATGGATAGTATTTGTTACATATACAACGTAACCGAATTTTGTCGTGTCTTGTTTAACGCCAGCGATGCGAAATAGTGCCTCCAATTGGAAAAACCAAAGCGTTACCTTGTCACTCAAAAACGGCGGTACACGGACACTGACGTGGTGTAATTCGACGCTGTCCGTTCCTTCTGCAGGATTTCTGGCGGTGCTAACACTGTTGTTCCTATTTGCGCTGTCCATTTCTTCGGTTCACTTGAGCTGCACTATTTTCTTTTTCTTGTTAGATCACGTCGGGGTCACTAATTTATAGTGGTTTGGTCTTCAAGTCAAAGTCTTCAACTTTATTCTACTAATTTCGCTGGTAACACGAGACACAACCGAGCAGGAACTAGGCTTCAAGACTTCTGGTTCGTGCCTCGAAATGTTTTCGGTTTTATCCTTGTCCCCAGGTACCTACTTTTACTATCCTATCCTAATTAACACTTATCCGGGTCATTACCTACTCGGTTTGTGCTTATGTACCATAATAAACAACAACTAATTTATGTTTACAGCCTACTTATTCTAATCTCATTTGCTAAATATATTTATTTGGGATAATCTCGGAGGATAATTTATATGGCTCGTAAATTCCCAGAAAGCAAAATATATTTATTGGGGCAGGTACTAAATGTAATTGTGGCGTACCGCTACAGTTCTTACTTTTTCGAAGAAAATCTGAATCAAAATTCGTATTTGGAATTTCTCAATAATTTGTTTTGGGAGAAGTAGATAGCTATTTAGAGTTCAGAAGAAAACTAGTATTTCAACAAGACGGATGCCCGCCACATTCCACACTTCTAGTGAGAAATTGGCTTGACGTTCAGTTTCCGATTCCGAATAAGTGGATCAGACGCTATAGATCAATACCTTGGCCTCCAAAGGCACTCGACTTGTCCCCATTATTTCTAATGGTGATACCTAAAACAAAAAGTGTATTCAAACGATTTTGACGATAACATTGATTTCTTTAAGGTGGCCATATTCCCGGCCGAGAAATAGTGAAATTTCTGGCGTTTTAAGGTACTGAAATCTTTGAAAGTAAAACGTGTAGAACAAAAGTAAGCACAAAAATAAAATCCTTGATGTTTTGTTTATTCATTGTTACCATTTAAATTTACCCAAATAAAATAATAACTAAACAAAAAGCGTTTGTAAAACATGCGTTTTCTGTTATCCTAACCCCACATTTTAAGAATTATTTTCACGTACTTATAAATAAAAGTAAACAATTTTATATGTAGGACTAAGCAAGTAAATGTTATAAGTATATTTACATGTGGAGTTATGTCTAAAAAAGTTAGTATTTTCGAAGATTTCAGTACCTAAAGCCTTGATGGTTTGATCGTTTTTTGTACCTGTTTATTCGTTTTACTGCGGCGTCTTTGAAAATAACCAGATGGCATGACATAACATTCCTATTATTTGATTAGCTTTAGATTATTCAGTTATTAAATGTTTGAAATTATTTGTCTTTGCGGAAAACACTATTTAAAGAATATGGGGCCCTTAAACAAAAAATTCAGGAAGCTGTTGCCTCCATATATGAAGAAATTATATCGTCTGTGTGCAAGGAATTTAAAAAAGTATTAGGAAAATGTGTATTACTTGGAGGTTTACAAATTGAATAGGACTTGCTTCGTTGTTGCTGTTAATTCCAGGTTTAGGTTTCTTGACGTTTCTAGAAATATATCGCTCTTTTCACAAACTTGAAAACTTTCAGAGTTACTTCTAAGGAAGAGAGCGATATGTCTCTCGAAACGTCAATAAACCTAAACCAACGATGTAACAACTGACCTGGAAATTATTCTATCAAGCCATTTTGATATTATATTAAATTTAAAAGAAAGGTCAAAATACTTAAAACTTATTTTTTACAATTTCTGTCTGCGTTTAGTAAGATTGTTTTGACTAAACCCCATATTTAAGCAGTTCTTGAGTTTTCGAACAATTTTGTTAAATACAGTTTTTAACAAAAACATAAATTTAAGGTACTTTTTAGGGAAAATTTCACATTTTGAAATTTTTTGGACGCCCTGTATGTTTTATTACATATATTATTACTACCCATGGCTTCCCCAGATAAGGGAAACTTTTTATCAAGAAAAACTTTTTCTGGAAAAATGAAAATGCAAGCAAATTAACATGAAAATAATAAACAAATTTAAAAAAAAACTCCTATAATTTTAGATGTTTGGTATACATGTATTAAAATTTTATACGAAATGGTTGTTTAGGTTTTAATTATATTATAATAATAAATGTGAAAATAAAATTGTTTTGAAAAAGTTCCCGATCGGAAATAAGTAGTAAGTTAAGTAAAAAAAAATGCTTCTGTTTTCTTGCACCTTTTTTTCGGATATTGAATACTATTAGCATAAGCTTTATTAATAAACTACTGCTAACTGAACTATGAAGCGAACCAATTTTAATTTACGAAAAAAAATATCTTCTTTACTCCGCGGGCTATATGCCCCGACCGGTATTGAATTATACTCGCAACACCTAGTGCAACAGCTAGGATCGTTCGTGAGTTTAACCCACCAGGCATAGACCAGTTTCGGACTTATTAGTCCTCATCAGTTTGTCATAGGTGAGACAACCGACTAACGATCCAGCCGTTATGCTGCCGTATCCTCACGACAAAGAGGGAGGTACATTGTAGGCGGAGCGCAAATGGCTCCGCTCCATCTGTTGTGCTGACTCCCAACTGTGCCATTCAAACGGCTACAGTAGGAAGCGACCTGCTATATTGTCAGGTACTTTGTTGCACGACTGCCGCCCACAAAGGGCGAAATACAATGTTTTTAATTGCCAGTGTTGCGAGAGACAACTACTCCACGGGCTATATGCCCCGACCCGACCGGCATTGAATTATATTCGCAACACCTAGTGCAACAGTTCGTCAGTTTAACCCACCAGGCACAGACCGGCTTCGGACTTATTAGTCCTCATCAGTGAGTGTGTGGTAAGACAACCTACGAACGATTCAGCCAGTCGTTTCCTACTGTAGCCATTTGAATGGCACAGTTGGGAGTTAGCCCGACAGATGGAGCCATTTACTCTCCGTGTATGTGAGATAATTTTCTGAATAATTGTATAGCTGGTGTTCCACATGGACATCTATAATTCAGTTGAAAGAAGAATAGTTGTTGACCTGCCTAACTGGTGGAATTTAAAAAGAACTATAATTTTAAAAGAGACATCTAAAAATGCAGTACATTATGACCTTCTACTACCACAATTGCAACATGTCCTTCAATTTTACCAATTGTTTGTTGAACCTTTAAAATGTGGAGTACCGACTCATCATGCTTCAGCAACATTAATGGTAACATGGGGAAATCAGGACCATCATGCCTATTTTACGTAAGTATAATTAATTACTTTTTACAAATTATCCAATTACAGGAAGATTTTTAACCTATATGCATAAACTATAGGAGCTTAAATTAGAGCTTTTTGAAATTATCTCTTAAAACTTTGATTTCACATTATTTTTTACATACAAAAGTTATGATAAAATCTTTCCAAATGGTTTTAACAACCAACGCGAACCTAAACTATTCTTGGAGTAGCAGCATTAAGGCAATGCGGTAATTATTTAATTTGTATTTGTACCTATTTTTATAATCTTGTGAAATAGACAATAGGAGTAGATCAGCAGCATCACTTTCATCATTTATAAGAAAAATCATTACAATATATAAATTAAAAGTCCAGCTGCATTTTCTCACAGCTTAACCACATGGCAGTTGTTGGAAACACCAATTTGTTATTCAATCATTCTGGATCCATCAGTATAAAAAATTTTAAAAACTTACGTAACTTTCCATCTAAGGGAATTTGAACTATCCTAAGTGACCACATTCCTTGATACTTAGCGACCTAGCGACTAAACCTAATGAGGTATTAGGTATTACATTATATTATACAGTGTGTTTCATTTCAAATGGATACAGAACTATTACTTCCTTTATGAGGGAGATAGAGAAAATATGTTTCAGTTATTGCTTAAGGGCGATCTTTGTGCACTTTTCGGCACCACAGTATAGTCTCGATCATCCTATGATGGCATCAGGGAGAAAAAAAAATAAAGTAATCAGTGGCCATTTTCCTAATAAAATTATTAAAATGTATATAAGTTTTTATACGATATCAGTATCAGTCGGTTTATTTTCAAAATGGCGGACAATCTTCTGATTAAATGTAAGAGCACATCACTTAGAATATTAAAATTATGAGAAAATGTTTCCCATAAAATATGTTTCAAATCCAAAGTTAATTTTAATTCAAAATTTGATCACTTTTTGTTGATTCATTGCTTAGAAAACTGCGTATCTATGTCCCACCATTGTGTACCGACACTATTGGAAATAATCTGTCTATTGCGATTTAAAGCAGGCTGCTGACAAATACGTAATAATAACTTAAGGATAATTGGATATTTCTTATTTATAATCATTTCGTACAGATTAGATTATTGTTATGCAAATTTATTTATTTAAATACATATAGAAGCTGATATAATGTAGTTACATATTTAATTAAGTAGTAATTAAACTGAAGTAAAACAATATTAAATTAAGGATTAAAAAACCTGTACCTATAATTAAGTGGAATTTCAGTAATAAAATAATATGTTATGCTATGATATAAAATAAAAATGAAATAGAACAACACCTACATTTTATGTAGTTCATCTTTCAAATAAAAACTAAAATCAACAAAAATATTCAAGGTTATACATAAGTACATTATTTTTCAAGATAACCTCCTTTCATCTCTATACATTTTTCTGTGCGCCTTTTGGTTTCCACTATGATTGAATGTGTCCATCTGGTATATCGGCAATTGCTTGTCTTATTCGTTCTACTGGTTCTCAGTTCTCAAGTGGTGTTTTGTACTCTTTGTTATGCTCTATCTTCTTGAAAATACATATTTCTACGCATTTTCTATAGAAAGAAGAATAATAAGAATCCCTTTTTTTTTGTATTAACTAACTTTCTTGAAATGTAATATTCCCGAGACGAACTCAATTCTGAAACTGAGAAAATTCCCCTCATGATCGGCGGTTGTAAAGAGAATTTCATCGATTCGACGCATATTAATTGGTACATAAATTATAATTGAGGGTTTTTCTGTAATACAAAATGTGGACAGGTTTATCAATATTATAGGAATTCACTAAGTTACATTCCACGCAGACTAAATTATCTTTAAAATTGTTTATAGGGTCATTCCACGTCAAGTGGCCTAATTCAGAAAATCGTCCCCACTCGACCATCTCCTATTTTGGTGTAGATGTGTAAACATATCGGGAAGGAGGTTCTTTGAAGTTTTAGCTCCATATAAGTAGATATATTAGGCCGGTTCTGTACCAGGAAGTGACGTGGCAAGGTCACCCCAAGGTCACCTGGGGTCAAAGTCACATGGTCAGTGTCCATCGCTCCTTCAGCGGCTTCTTGTGGGCATTGTCGTTGTGCAAGTGATGCGTGGGTGTTGGCATGCAAGAAGTGTCATGGCGGCATGGAAGTGACGTCATACAAGAAGTATCATGGCGGCATGGAATTGACGTCACATGACCAGTTGGTGGTAAATTTAAAATTAAATCACGATAAGGGGAGGTCAATTACCTCCAAACAGCATTGCGTCATTCTTATCTGGTATTGCATCATTCGAGGCCAATGACCTCCAAACAGCATTGCGTCATTCTTCTCCGGTGTTGCATCATTCTAGACCAAAGTCACGTCAAGGTCATCGATCTCTGATCGTCTGCGGCCAAGGTCACGTCAAGGTCATCGACCTCTGGTTGGCTGAGGTCGAGGTCAAGCCAAGGTCATGACCTCTGGCCGTCTGGGGACAAGGTCACGTCAAGATCATGTCAAGGTCATCGGCCTCTGGTCGTCTGGGGACAAGATCACGTCAAGGTCATAGTCTGGAGTCAAGGTCATCGACCTCTGGTCACCTGGGGTCAAGGTCACCTCAATTTAAGACCTGTTTTCTACAGGTCCAGACTTGTTTTTACTGATTCAGACCTGTTTCCTACAGGTTCAGACATGTTTTCTACAGGTTCAGACCTGTTTTCTACAGGTTCAGACTTGCTTTTTAGTATAAACTGTAACCTGATATATTATTTTCTTTATAATTGTAGTGTTAGCAAAAATTTTAGCCTCTTTAGCTCAGTGGTAGAGCGATAGTCTTGTAAACCGAAGGTCATGAGTTCAAATCTCACAGGAGGCAATTACAATTTTATCATTTTTTATTTTTATCATTTTATTATTTTGTTTATTACATTTTTTGTCAGGTGTGGGATTCGAACCCACGCTCCTTTTGGGAACCAAGGCTTGAACAAGGCGCCTTAACCACTCGGCCAACCTGACTCGATAGGTATATGAAAAAGAAACGAGAAAAAAACAATTTTTATATCTATTTATTGGCATAAGGTAGGTGTAATACATGATGTATATGGAATAGTTATTTAATATCATATTCAAACTGTTGCTGAAAGTTCTTTATAACATAAAGTACAAAATTTTATATGCATTCCACAAATCCAGCAGACTTCCACATGGGCGCAAGGTAGAAACATAACGTTTCGTTCTCGCTTTCGACATATTCGACAAACCTTTTCAGGCGGTCCCCAGCATTCGTCCTCAGGAACGGAATTTGGCATTACTTCGATTGGCTTCCTACCAGACATTACGCTCTCTTTAAAAGCACCTATTGCTACACTTCACTATGATATACTGAAGAATAATTGGACATCTAATGATTAAACTTACAGAACAAAAGTTGTGTTTTAGTCCCTTTGTTTTCTGATAACAACTTGATTATTATACAATGGAGGTTATAAAGTAAATAAGTCCAGAAATTGTATTCAAATCTGTTTTCGTATTTTCAGACGCTACGATGAGTGCGTCTGCGTATACATCTTCATAATCGGAGCAGTTTAAAATAGGTAATGACCTCCAGGTATCAAAATCTCCAATCGACTTATTTTGAAACGTTATTCTCAACTTGTAGAATTTAGAATGTTCCGGAATTGACGCCCCGAAGACCCTCAGCTTTCCACCATTAACTATATTACGTCTCATCTGAATTAAGGTATGTGGGCATGTATCATTCTCGCTAACGTTTCTGTAGCACACATACATTTCATGTACGTTGTGTATATCATGTACGTACAACACATTTTGTAGTACTGCAGTTAAAATTATGAAATTGGAACGTAAAACAACCATTGTTGTTAAGCAACAGACCACTGTCTATAAACGAATGAGGTACATAATGATTTGTAAAGTCTTATAACTGGTTTTTCTTATTCATGAAAGGTAGAGGGAGAGAGGAAATAAAACAAACAAGGACAAGTAAACATATATTAAGCATATTAAAATAACGTAATTGGTACAATTCTTGTAGATATATGTCCATTCTTCGCTGCGGAAAATCGATGAGGATTCGTAAATACGTCATCCCACTTGTCTTGAATGTTCATCTTTTGAAACTGTTTAGCCATTTTACACTGGTTATCGTAGTGTGTTATTTCGGATTTTAGTTGGCGAATTTTTTCAAGATGTTTATCTTGGTTTATAATGGCTTGAGAATTTTAGAAGTCGTTTCAATTCTTCTCTTGAATCTATCTCTATCCGCAGCAAAAAATTCCCAGTATCTACGCCGAGCTGCAGTAGATGCAAAACTCCACGTTTTCATTAGATGCACTTTATTTTTAGATTCGTTGAAAGTAACTGTTTTCTTCTTCATTGCGGCAATAGGTTGTATACCCAAAGGAAAAAATCTTCACAGTTCCGCCTTCTGCATCTGACTGTTTTATTTGGATTCATATGATATGAACAACGGAGTACATCTACTTGGAAACGTGGTGGGGGGTTATCCCAGTAATTTTCACATTTTTCAACGTTTACCACATTGGGTAAGTGCTGCCAGCTGGAGGGAACCAATTGCGGTAGTATTTTCTCTAAATAATCCAGCTGTTCACGTCCTTTCACATAAATTATATCGGTACACAGCAAATGATCTTCAAGTATAGCGTTCAGCGCACTATATTCTACGTCTCCAGATGAATAGCGGATGCCGTGGATATTTCGTTCCGTATATCTTACTTGCTTCTGATTCAGTCGAGATAATCTATGGAAGCTTGTAGGCGGTTTAATGAAATAATGGCTCACTTGTCGCGCATCCTGAATCGTGATTTTCTTAGGATAAAATTCATAACCTCCATCGGTACTCAGTAACATAAAGCCCTGGATGTCTAGCGCCAAAACCTTCATCTCGGACGATTATCAAACGACTAACTAACAATTACTTATATTTATTTTTTAAGCTAGATTTTTTACGATTTCGCTAAGTGGGAGGTGTTCCATGATACAATCATGTACAATTATGCAATAGGCACTGGTATTATCAGGAAAATCTTTTGCTGCTTCAATATTTAATCTTACGTCCACGGTAGATGATTTTATGCTTTCATCCCGCCTCGAGCAATCGATGACGAAAAGAGCGTGATTCCTAAAGATGAGGTAATCTAGTAAAGATTTCTTCTGCAGCGTATTCGAGTAACTTGGATAAAACTCGGTGTAGTTGTATACTGAGCTTCAGCGTAGTCGTTATTTGCAAAATTTAATCGCATCCTCTCGATACGGAAGCTCTCACCGTTTAGCGTTAATCTAATGTTGGTAATATCAATGTTATCAAAGTGTGTAGGATCTTCCGTCAATTTGATTTGTTTGGCTGTCTGGAAACCGACGATGACGTATCTAGGGTTTTCGATCGCAGAAGTAGTCTTAACGGACCAAATTTCTTTTGTAGCGCCAGGCGTGAGCGCAGGTAGCATATGCAAATCCCATTGTCTATACGGTATCAATATGGGCGTATCAGCTTTGATGGCTTTTAGTAAGCTAAGTTTTATTTCGTCGTTAGGGTGTAGCCGTTTAATTTTAACCTCAATATTTTGAATATCCAGAGTCACTGTGGTTTTATCGGTAGCCACCTTCTCCTTAACCAAGAAACAATTGGAATCGTTACTGGCTCTTATCAATTTGATACATTGCTTGCTACACGTTACCATGCGGTAGTCATTGAAAAGATTGAAGATATGCTTCAACGGGACGAGGAAATTAAAAGTTCCATCGGCGTTTAGAGTTGGTGCATCAGGATAATTCCATCCGGCTATAGATAAGTGTTTGGAATCCTCATCGGAATAACACAAGTATCCGCGAACGGTGCTCACTAGACCAACTTCACGTATACTTTCCAGTTCTTTGGCGTTTATTTCGTATGTGGCTGACGAAAACATAAAGGCCACTGCGTTGTTTACGAACGATACGCCTCCATTACCAACCTTTGTAATCTTCCCGCTGATAAGTATCTGACCGTCGTAAGTAGCATCGAAAACATCGGCTTGATTGATGATGATTTCAATGACGTCGTTGTTTCTGAAGGACTTTACGTATGGATAATACGTTCGCCATTCCACCTTTTGTATGGATTCGTCCATTGAGGGACGGCGAAAAAGATCGAACGTTTGATGCGATGACATTATAACCCAGAGATTTTAGGAACAAGGTGTTCGTTAGAGACAGAGGCTTAGTGAATGCAACCTTATCGTGAGAGGAGTACCGCGATACTGACGCGTACCTCGATAGCGGCTCCTTTATATGATCAGGTCGAGAGTTGTTGAAAACTAGCATTATTCAAGTTTCTTAATCTCCAATCGAATGATGATTTCTTCACCTCTGAAATTAACGGGTTCGAAATTCTGGTCCAACACGTCGATTGTAAGCGTGCTTATTTCAGTTCTATTTATCGGTAGATAGATGAGGTGATTTGGTTCTTCGTCGATGGCAAATCCTGGGTCGACCCTTACAGGAAACTCGTATATAGTATGTGACGGTCTATCGTTGTAGAAGGCTCCCGAAGTAATGTTACAATCCAGGTGGATGGTATGTACTTTTATAATATCCACCGGTAAATCCGATTTGTGAAGGTTCTTGGATTCTAGGAATTTGTTTGAAAATCCCAACGTCCTACCGAAACTGTCTTCGGGTTCAAAGTCCACAGCGTATTTATCGCTGTATATTTCACACCTTAGAGTGTTATTGTTAGGTTTTAGAGAAAATATCTGATCAGCGTTGGGGTCTTTGTCGATCTTTAATTCCTTTCTTATATGATTTTCAATGTCTCGAATCTCGTATGAGCCCTCGTCAAATTTTATAACGACTTTCTTGTTTTTGTTTTTGTTTTTTTCGTTGCTCTCATACAAGTAAAACTTTTGATTGGCTTCGATGTTGGGTATGCTGTTGTACGAGTAAAAACAAAGAAGAGCCAAGCCGTAATTGAGTTGTGGATCCAAACGTATGATTGGGTTGAAATTGAGTGTTAGCGTGGACGTATGACTCTTTAGCGCCACTATTGTAGACATGACTGACAAATTTCATCTGGTACCGTTGCTTTTATAGAGAAACTGTAGACATAGATGTCCGCAATTTATTTGATCATAATTTTGATAACGATCTACGTTATAGGTTATGTTCACGTCGCTGGCTCCCAATTATCGAACCAGTTCCTTAGGTGGTTTCAAATGGCCGAAACTGTCAAAGTACTCTACATCATTACCGTTTTTCTTATAAGCTACCCAGTGAGTGCCTCTATTCTTATTCAAGTCTAAATTTAAAATGGCACTTTCTCGCAGCCGCGAACCTGTAGTTGGTAAGGTGTCTCGCATGAAAACGCCTCGAAAAAATGGAATTCGTAGTCGTTTGGCGTATCTAATCAGGTCCCCGTCAGACAGTGGTTTATTGGGTAGCTTTATTGGCAGTTTTTGTGTTTTTTCAAGAATAAACCGTAGCCACCGTGTCGATTCTTTCTCAAATATAGGCCAGATCCTTTAGTCCCGATAGCTTCCATGGCTTCGTTGTGTCGACGCTCCTCCATAAGTTTTTTTTTGCTGCATTTTTAGCATCGATTATGATCTTCGCAAAAGCCCCCGCGCCCCCCGCTAGTGATCCGAGGGCACCTAGTATAGGCATTAGAAGAGGTAGGAAGCCTCCAGTGTTCTCCGGCGGGGAGCGATATGATTCTTGGTATGCGAATGTTTTTCTTACCACCAACCCTTTTAACTGCTATTCTTGCCGCTTTTAAAGCCGACAGAGCAGTTTTTCTCAATGAACTACCAGGCTGCTGTTTTTTTAAACTGTGCGATTTTTAATACAACGTCTCTGCGGAACGATGCGGGTTGACGACGTTGTCGTTGTCCACTCTTTTTCAAACCCATTCCGAGATTACGTTTCGCCTTCATAGCCGTAGTTACGAACCAAGCGGCTGCTTTTTCTCCTAGTTTTGCGTCTTTAGATTTAACGCGTTCCCAAGCTCTATTCTCCAACACCCAATCGGCTTTATGTCTATCTTCTACAGACTTATTTCGCGTGTATGCTATATCGTGGTCACGGCAAGCGAAATCCAAAAGTTTTATGCCCTTTTGACCTTTGACTAAGCGTTTCTCAAGTTTTGTTCCTAATGAAGAAAAAAAACGTAGTTAAATTTATTATTAATATTATTTACTCTAGTTACCTGGTCCGCAGAATTGATATCCACCTGGAATATGTAATTCAAAGGGTAGTTTATCTATTAGCGAATTTAACACACCTTCACCGTATCGCAACGGCATTAGAAATGATGTAAGTCGATAGCGGCACTTGTATTTATAGAAAGTGCCTCGAAGAGCACCTTCAAACCATGCAGGTAGTTCAACAAGAGCGGACGCTACCAATAGAAAGCTTGGATTTTGATGAAAATCTTACTATTGCAGGCAGACATGGTTCCTTGTTACTAAACTCATTTAGATGTGTCGTATGTGGACCCAGCGGTTGCGGGAAGACCAACGTAATATTATCGCTTCTATTTCATCCGAATGGCGCCAAATTTGAAAACGTATACGTCTACTCAAAATCCTTATACCAGCCGAAATATCAGTTGTTGCGAGACGTGTTGAGTAAAGTGAAAGAAATTGGATACTTTCCATATGGGGCTAGTGACGAAATAATTAGTCCAACAGATGCTCGGTATAATTCCATATTCATATTCGACGATGTGGCGTGTGATAAACAGGAAAAGATACGTGAATACTACTCCATGTGTAGACACAAGAATATCGACGCGGCCTACCTATGTCAGACATATTCCAAGATACCGAAACAACTTATTCGAGATAATTGCAACTTAATAGTTCTTTTCAAGCAAGATGAAGTAAATCTGAAACATGTCTACGAGGAACACGTGTCCCCCGACATGACTTTCGATCAATTTAAGAAATGCTGCTCAGAATGTTGGGTTGATAAATACGGAACCATGGTTATTGTGAAGGATTTCAACCTACAAGATGGTCGATATCGTAAAGGATTCGATAAATATATAAGGATGTAACTAACGAACGCTATCATTAATCGCAATGAATCCAAATCACCAAGACGGCGCGAAAGAAAAAAATCAACGAGCTCGCAAAATCAATCAAGCGAAAGTACTTGGCTTTAAAGCTAGGTAAAACGGAGGAAGATGAGGCGCGTGCAAAAACTCTTTAAACCAATTTCTACACTGTTAAAAGAAATAGCCAGCACATCACCCAAGTTGAACGAAAAAATTGTCAAGTTTCCCATCATTAAAAAAGAGGAGAAAAAAAGAGAAGGTTGAAGAAGAAGAAGAAAGGCCGTCTACATTCAACCAAACAGTCTTTTTATCGTTGGAAGACATAGCATCGTCATCTAGACTTGATGATGATCATGATGACGATGATAGAACATTTGAAGAGGAGAAAGAAACACGATTGGAAGATTTAGCTCAAGAAGCTCTAGAAGAATATTTAGATCAATATCCTGTCATATCTCAAAAGTACGTTACAGAGCATTGGGCTGATAGCGATGTAATTGATAAGAATTATGGACCATTGTACGATTCCTCAACCTCATCGTAGGTACTCGGTCGAAAACGGATCGATTTTGACATTCGTACCGGTAATATAGTAATCGATGGTCAGCAATTTAAAGGAACACCGGGGTTGTATCAATTGATTTTCTATCATGATCCGTCTCTCAATCAAGAGGATAAACAGACTTATAAAAATATTCTTCAAATGACTAGCGCTCACAAAGACTCAGTAGGACGCTTAAAAGGCTCCAGTCTTCGTTAAAGTATAGAGAAATTATTAGACCGCTATTTATTACGACGACACAACGTAAAACTACTGGTAGAGGCTTATTGTCTCACACCAATAAGTTAGTACGCGAAGCACAAAGGCTCCATCTATCGCGCTGACTTCCACTATGCCATTCAAATGGCTACTACGGTGGAAGCGACCTGCTAAAATTTGCCAGGTATTTTATTGCACGAATGTCGCCTATAGAGGGCGAAACACAATGTAAGTCGTCAGTGCCGCGAAAAACAACTACTCCGAGGGCTATTTGCCCCTACCGGCATTGAATTACATTCCGACACCCAATACAACAGCTAGGATCGTTCATCAGCTGGTCCCACCAGGCACAGACCGGTTTCGGACTTATTAGTCCTCATCAGTGTGTCATCGGTTGACCTACCTATGGGTGACGTGCGCATCAGCAAAAATAAGCACGTCTTTGATAAGGGTTACACGCCTAATTGGACGACCGAACTATTTAAAATTACGTCGGTTAAAATAACGAATCCAGCGACACACCTCTTGGAAGATATGCAGGGAAATCCTATAAGAGGTTCCTTCTATACTGAGGAGCTACAGAAAACCGCCAGTCCCGACATCTATCTCGTAGAAAAGGTACTAAGGAGAAAAGGAGAGAAAGTTTTCGTGAAGTGGTTGGGGCTTGATAAGAAACATAACAGCTGGATCGAGAACACCAACGTCATTTAGTTTGAGCTAGTTCGTCGAGCGAGCAGGTTGTATGCAAAATGAGTGAAGTTTCCGCTAATTTAAGTGATGAAGAAAATTACGATTATAGTAAGCCTCTTGATGATATTCTGGTTAAATATGAAGAAGCTTGTAATGAACCTTTTCTTTTATTTTCGGGATTTTATTTATATTTTAGTAATGAACTTATTTTATTTTGCTCCCGCTGTATTATAATTGTTTGGCGCACCGCGATTTTGCACACGGCCCACGAAGTCGCCGTTTCAACGGCTGAAGTTGCACACGGCACTACCAGCCGTTCTGTATAAAAGCAACGGAGTCACCTACACCAGGCAGTGCTTAGTAGGTCTTTCCACGGCACTCAACCCTCCTCTGGGTGTCCTAACCAGAGCGTTTAGCAGGTCTCTTCCGCGGCGCTCAAGGTAAGGTACACACCTGGACTCCGACTCCGGGTACTTAGCAGGTCTTTCCGCGGTACCTGACGTCTACCTCGCGGCCGACTCCGGGTGTTTAGCAGGTCTTTCCGCGACACTCGGCGTTGTCACCGTCAGGACATCCGTATTGCCTTCGTGACAATAGGTATCCCGATGTTTTTGTTATTTATATGGGTAGGGTATTATTGTTAATATTATATGTGTTTATAGACTGCGATTTATTTTGGAAAATAAAAGTTTTATTGATACCAAGTCTTGTAATATTCCCGAACCTTGGAAAACACTTCTCCACCGAGTGAACCCGGACTGTGACTGTACTAGTTCGGCGTCTGAGACCGAACCTCGAAAGTACATCACATAATTTTGGCGCCCGAGCAGGGACCGGAATAACGACAAGAGCAAAACAGAAACCATAGTATCAACAACTGTGAGAGGAGAGATAAAGGAGAAGAGATCGAGATATTACCACTCTAACCCTTAAGAAAGGTTACTGAGAGCATCCGTACCGTGGATCCGCCATTTTCTCGAAAAAGCCGAACTTAACCGAACATTTCCGAAGGCACCCGAAGTCAAGTGGGGTGTCGTTTTCAACATAATTGGACCCAGGAAAGCGTTTCCGACTATTTCCGACTGCATCCGACAATTACCCACCGAGATATTGAATAAAAAAAACGCTCAGCGAAAAATTCCCACAATCTGAAGTGAGAATCAGGAAGAAGGTGTAGCCCGAAATCTGTTCAGCAAGTTTTATCATAAAATGCCTTCTGACTCCGAAGAAACTGCAGCTGGCCTGGAAATCACTGATCCCAGGGTAGGATGGATTTACAAACTAAATAAAGAAGCATTGACAGCTGAGCTTAAGCGTTTCAATCTAGAAACCGGAGGCACAGTGGAAGAGATGAGACGGCGCATCACAAGGTTCCTACGCAATGGAGCTCCCGTAGCACGATCCGCACCCTCCGAACCGACTATATCAATCCCCGAAGTACCGAGAATATCAGCTTTCGAACTACTAAATCAAATACGTAAACTTAACATTGTGTTTGATGGCAAAACAGACCCGATATCATTTCTAGAAAGACTAGAACAGGTGCAGAGCGAATACGAAATTACCGATGCACAGTTACTGAAAACTTTACCAGGGGTGCTTCAGGGAAAAGCATACCAGTGGTATATGAACTATAAACATAACTGGAGTACTTGTGATGACTTTGTGCAAGATTTTAAAACTTTCTTCTATCCGTCCGATTACCGGGACAATTTAGAAGAGATGATAAGTTCCAAGTATCAAGCTAAACAAGAGACTGCCCGGAATTTTATTCTAGAAATGCAGACTATGATACGACGACATGGAGGATTTTCAGCCGAACGAGAAGTTACTTGCATTTATAAACGTTTGCGGGCCGAATATCGTCAATATATCCGAAGAACACAGGTAGAAACAATTTCCGATTTGGTGCAACAAACCTACGAGTACGAACAACTCCAAAAAGATCTGGACAAAGAAAACAAAACAAGAAAAGTGACTGAGCCGGTCCGAAATGCTGGCATTGCAGATTCACAACCCAATAGAACTATCAGACCGAATTCTCGCCCTAACCACGAGACAAATAACCGTTCACAAACAATACCCAGACAGGATGCGAACACTATCTGTTGGAGATGTGGAGCCACAGGACACACGAGATTTACATGCCGAGGACCATTCCGCTTATTCTGTTCGCGATGTGGACGGGAAGGAGTACAGACTAGACATTGCCGATGTGTTAACCAGAGCCACGCGACACAGGGAAATGCCGTCAGGGCTGGAACTCCGCGAGGCCAGCCCAGCGCCCGACAATCGAGGCCTCCGAACCATTAACCATTTCTGTACCGTTTATCAGTACTAATACAAGTAACTGGTCGAATAACCGCATTCGAGTAAACATAGACATTTATCACCGATCGTTTTCTGCTTTGGTTGATACAGGAACGGTGAGATCTTACATCAGTCCTGTTGTGGCCGAACATTGTAAGCAGATGGGGAATTTACCGAATCCGGCAAAACAGGAAATACAAGCTGAATTAGCCAATGGAATTTTGGTTAACATTATCGAGGAGTATCACATCCGAGGGCAACTGTTGTCAACGACTGTTGCAGCTTCTTCTCATACCATCGTTGACTGTAGACTGTGTATTGGGAATGGATTTTCTCACCAAATATAATTTTACCATCGATATAGGAACCAACCAGATTACTATAAATCCTGAGACAGATAGGGTGTACCCTACGTCAACCATAGAATCGATTATTCTTCCGTCGTTATGTTTATCCGAAGTTCAGCAGAAAGAAATTGCCGATTTCATAGAACAAGAATTCACTGCATTTAAAGAGATACACGGCTACACTAACATGGCTGAACATGTTATTCGCTTAAAGGATCCGACTCCTATAAAACCGAGGTATCGTCCTAGAAATCCCGCAATGCAGAAAATTATTGACGATGAATTAGAGAGAATGCTAGCCGATGGGATTGTACAACCATCTGATAGTCCGTGGAGCTCACCAATTGTTTTGGCTGAGAAGAAGGATGGCAAACGCCGCTTCTGTATAGATTTCCGTAAATTAAACGAAGTGTCTATAAAAGATGCATATCCGCTGCCGATGATCAATGACATATTAAGTAGACTGAAAGAAGCGAATTTCTTTTCCAGTATTGACCTAAAACAGGGATACTGGCAAATTCCTTTATCACCGGAAAGCCGACCGTTAACCGCTTTTACCGTTCCGAAAGGATTATTCGAATTCGTTTCAATGCCTTTTGGTCTGCATTCCGCTCCAGCTACATTCCAAAGGCTATTGGATAAGGTCTTGGGACCCGACATGCATGCGAAAGCATTTGCATATCTGGACGACATCATTGTTCTGGGAAAAGATTACGAAGAACATAAAGCCAACCTCAAAGAAGTTTTCCGTAGGCTAAGAGAGGCCAAACTTAAACCGAACCCAGAGAAATGTAAATTCTTTCAACGAACTCTGAAATATTTAGGACATTTAGTTGGCGAAAATGGTATCCAGACCGATCCCGATAAAGTAGCCGCTATCAAAGAAATTCCGACACCTACCAACGTGCGAGCTCTGAGAAGATTTTTAGGAATTGCTTCCTGGTACCGGAAATTCGTACCGAGATTTTCCGCCATTACCGCACCGCTGACCAAACTACTGAAAAAGGGGATGAAATGGAATTGGACCGACAAGCAAGAAGAAGCTTTTAACTCTTTAAAAGCCAAGCTCACCGAAGCACCAGTTCTTGCCTGCCCCGATTTTACAAAACCCTTTGTACTGCAAACCGACGCATCCGATCAAGGCTTAGGAGCCGCTTTAATACAAAATCTGGAAGGACAAGACCACATCATTAGTTATGCCAGCCGAACCTTAACTCCACCGGAGAAAAACTACTCAACTACTGAGAAAGAATGCCTGGCCATATTTTGGGGAATTCAGAAAATGAGACAGTATTTGGAGGGTTATCATTTTATAGTCGAGACCGATCACCAGTCCCTAAAATGGCTACAGAATTTGCAACATCCGACCGGACGTTTAGCCCGATGGATAGTAGCACTTCAGCAGTTCGACTTTGAGATTAGATACAAACCTGGTGTCTTAAATCGAGTAGCCGATGCTTTATCCAGACATCCAATTCCCGAAACTAATAGTACCGAAATTCAGGCCATGAATGACATGATCTTATGTCCTTGGTATACAAGAAAATTTCAAGAGGTAGAGCAAGATCCCGATAAAAATTCTGATTACTGTATTAAAGATGGCAAACTGTACAGACATTTCTTCGACCGATATGACTTCACAGAACCCGAACTGGCTGATCCTTGGAAACTGTGTATTCCCACATCCAGACGATCTGAAATTCTGCAAGAAGGTCATGATCGACCGACCGCCGGACATTTAGGCGTTGCTAAGACCATAGCTCGCATAGCCAGACACTACTATTGGCCAGGAATGTTCCGAGAAATTGCGAAATATGTTCGACAATGTCAGATATGTCAACAACATAAATATTCTCAATTACGACCACCAGGAAAAATGCAGCCACGCCCTCAAGGGGGACCTTGGCACACAATTAGTACCGATTTAATTGGCCCTTTACCCCGTTCTACGTCCGGAAATAGATATATTGTGGTTTTTCAAGATCGGTTCACGAAATGGATAGAATTTCAACCATTGCGAAAAGCTACCGCCGCTGCAGTAAGGAAAGCATTGCACGAAAGGATTATCGTTCGATTTGGATGCCCGAGAGTTGTAATTTCCGACAACGGGGTACAATATAAGAATCGTGAAATGCGTAAATTCCTAAAAGACTTAGGAATACGACAACTATTCTCACCACCGTATACACCGCAGACGAATCCCGTCGAAAGAGCAAATAAAGTCATAGAAACTATGATAGCCCAGTTTTGTGACAATGACCACAAGAAATGGGACCGACACTTGCCCGATTTTATGTTAGCCATGAATACCACACGTCATGAGTCCACAGGATTCTCACCAGCATACCTCAATTTCGGACGAGAATTAGAGATGCCAAAAAGTATTTTCCGAGAAGACCAAACCGAAGAACCTATCCCCGAACATGAAGCTGCCGATATTGAAAGGCGCTCCGATCATTTAAACAAGCTCAGAGACGTTTTCGACTTCGTTCGAATTAACTTGGACAGAGCGTTTAGTTCGCAGAAAAAGCAATACGATTTACGCCGCAGAGAGTGGACTTGCCATTTAGGTGACCGAGTTATGAAGAGAGAACATCATTTGTCCTCCGCTGTACGAGGATTTGCCGCTAAGCTAGCGCCGAAATATTCAGGTCCATACTTGATTACAAAAGTATGGTCGCCAGTGGTATTCGACCTAAAAAATGAACAGACGGGGCGACGATTTCGACGAATCCATGTAAAAGATCTTAAACCCGCGCACTAAGTTATTATTTTTTTACAGATATGGAACCAACAACACCAACCACGACCCAAGCTCGCTTGATGGAGTTGTTTGGCCCCAGTCCGGAGGTCCTGCAGCTATATGCGTCGCCACTGCCGGTCACCCCTGACCAGGTAACGCCTGTACCACCGCTGGTCAGTCCGATCCCAGCCACTCCATTGCCCGTCACTCCGGGACGATGGATGCCGACGCCACCCAAGCCACCGACGCCACCGAAGGGACCGCTGCTCGTCCGCATCCCCAGGTGGAGGTTGCGACCCCCCACAATTCCAGGTCACCACCGATACCGGCTGCGGCTAATTACTCCGGAAGGGGTAAAATGGCTGGCCGCCCCGAGACGAGAAGACGAACCCTCCGCGTCGGGAATTACCCGATTGTAACCAATACCATGCTAGTAAAAGTAGAATTAGTTATTTTTTTGTTGTATTAGATTAAGAGGTTAGGAAAAAAAAATGTTATTTTTTTTTACGAAGAGAGGGGGGGATGTAATGAACCTTTTTTTTATTTTCGGGATTTCATTTATATTTTAGTAATGAACTTATTTTATTTTGCTCCCGCTGTATTATAATTGTTTGGCGCACCGCGATTTTGCACACGGCCCACGAAGTCGCCGTTTCAACGGCTGAAGTTGCACACGGCACTACCAGCCGTTCTGTATAAAAGCAACGGAGTCACCTACACCAGGCAGTGCTTAGTAGGTCTTTCCACGGCACTCAACCCTCCTCTGGGTGTCCTAACCAGAGCGTTTAGCAGGTCTCTTCCGCGGCGCTCAAGGTAAGGTACACACCTGGACTCCGACTCCGGGTACTTAGCAGGTCTTTCCGCGGTACCTGACGTCTACCTCGCGGCCGACTCCGGGTGTTTAGCAGGTCTTTCCGCGACACTCGGCGTCGTCAATGTCAGGACATACGTATTGCCTTCGTGACAATAGGTATCCCGATGTTTCTGTTAGTTATATGGGTGGGGCATTATTGTTAATGTTATATGTGTTTATAGACTGCGATTTATTTTGGAAAATAAAAGTTTTATTTATATCAAGTCTTGTAATATTCCCGAACCTTGGAAAACACTTCTCCACCGAGTGAACCCGGACTGTGACTGTACTAGTTCGGCGTCTGCGATCGAACCTCGAAAGAACATCACAACTTTCAAGCTTTGCGACCAAGTTTTTTTGTATTCAGGAGGTTAAAATACTTTAGAATAAGTTGTTTGCAGCCCGTGGCACTCTGGTTGGCAACGGAAGCCTGTCTGGCTCCTAGACTAAAGTGCACGTGCAAATTAGAAAGTTATTGACCTCGACACAGGTTAGCCTAGGTCGGAAACACGTACCGAGTTGTATATTTGTCTCCGTCCGATTGTATTTTTATCTTCTATTACTTACAGTCAATATTTAAATACTATATACATTTCACCCTCTTTATAATTTTTCTAGTGAGTGTTGGTTTTTTATGCCAATATTCCTGTAATGAAATTGAAATGGTTATGAAATTAAATTTAAATTATTTGGAGTTTTGTAACTTCAATATTAAATTTTATTTAAAGTGAAACAGAGCTAATTTCTTTGCAGCCATAATAGTCACATTTGGTCAGATGAAAACCCGCACACTAGTCGGTTTAGCTTTCAAAGAAGATTCGGTGTCAATGTATGGGCAGGAGTATATGGCGATCGTTTAATTGGGCCGCATTTTCTACCTGAATATCTGAATGGGCCGCGTTACTTTCAGTTTTTAGTAGAAGGCTTACAGCAAATTAAAAAAGTATCACTATGATGTTAATAAAAAATGATTTTTGGCAAGTCATACTCAGACCTCCTCGAGATTCTTGCTGGGCAACAATAACAATTTAATTTGTTGATTGCATTATTATAAACAAAATAATTTATAGCATTTTAAATTATTATTATTGGCTAACGTGAGCAAACAGTTTATTTATTGTCTTTATATGAGCGAAAATATATACATATGGCAACATTACATCTAGGGTGCCTTGTTCATATCGTAGCCGGCTGACGTCAGCCGGTCAGTAACAGCCTGAAAAGGGGGTTAAATAATGATTTGAAAATATTTGTTTTCAGCTTAAATATGCATTTAATTTTTTTTTAATCACGCCATCGTATTATACTCATTTTTCTCTATCTGTTCTTAAAATTAATGACATTATGACTGAATCACCCTGTATATAAGAAAGAAAATTACATGTTACCTCACAATAACTAGACGGTTTCTTCTGACAGACTTCCCAACTCGTGGTTTGATGACAGCGGTCTTTAGTTGAAATATGATGTACGTGGCGTGGAAAGGCGTAAATGCTCCCGCTGAGGCGGTAAAAAGGTTCCAGGAACTTGCTATCGCAACTCCAAAAATATCCAAAAATAAATTACAAAACAGGAACCACCGAACAACAGTGTGGTGTCAATTCTCCCTTTGCCATGAAGGATGAGTAAACTCACTCATATAAATACTTATTGCACCCGCATAAAGCTTACAACCCTTAGAAAATCCACGTGAGAATCACATTCGATATCTAACGAGACTCGAACTCTAGAAATTTCTTTTTTCTCCGTTAAAAATCGATTTTTAACTTAATCCAAAAAAGTGTTTGAAAAAGTCACAAGCCATACCTTTCGATATTTAAAATACTTTTCAGAATAAACATTGTAGTGCCATCTGTCCATGAAAAACGGACGCTAGATAAGAAGTACAGAAAACTACCATAATAAACGTGAAACGTCCGATAAAGCGGGCGACAAAATAACTACTGCCAGAATTAGTAAAAAACCTAGGAGTAAACAAATGCAAATTGAAACAAACAAACAAATTGCGAACTGAATTGAGGTAAGCACTACATTATTAAACTCTAAATGGTTTCCTAAATATATAAGATA
Source organism: Anoplophora glabripennis (assembly GCF_000390285.2). Classification (NCBI taxonomy): domain Eukaryota; kingdom Metazoa; phylum Arthropoda; class Insecta; order Coleoptera; family Cerambycidae; genus Anoplophora; species Anoplophora glabripennis. Next base: position 189,623 of record NW_019416926.1, read on the forward strand.
CCTAAATCTAATATTTAATAAGAACATAACAGAAGAATTTAAAATTTTTATTTACTCTAACTTTTCTTTTTCAGATACCCAGGACTTAAAGGATGTAACATGAAGTAGAAATAGTAAATCATCACCAAAAATGCTGCGAAATTATAAACATGTTGCTTACTAAAATGAAATGTACTAATACTAAAAAAATAGTTGTTTTAAAATATATTTGTACATCACAGCATCTGAGTGATTTCTTCGTTAATTATTCTTTTCCGCTCCTCCGAGCATCGGTAGGTGCGCGCTCGCACCGGTGTTTCATCTTTAAGGATAATTCGGTGTTGAGTAGAAATGGTCGTCGAGGGCACGTCGGCTTCCGCGAACACCTCGGCGTAGCGGATCAATACCTCTTCATAGGTATCTCGGTGTGGCGATGGTATATGTTGAGTTAATTGTAGCGGCGGTTGTCTTATATCGGCGGTGTGGGCGGCCTGGGACCAATAGGCGGTTTGTCGCAGAGACCTTCCCAGGTGAACACATCGGCGGCTGGTGTCCACCACCGCCTCGTTGTCAGCCAGCCATGGCCGTCGCAGGTCCGGAATAATCAGGTACTCCACCCGGTATGTCTTGGATTCTTGCATATAACGTGATTTCCCCGCAGGCGGTTGCATGGGTGGCGTCGCAGGCGAGGAATATTCTCGTGTGAGGTCTAGTTCGGTAGTCGTCGATTAGGTTGGCGCGTATAAAGTTGCGATTAGCGCCAGTATCTATCAGTGGGGAAAGCGGCTTGTTGTTGATGGTCACCGCAATTCTTGATAGCGGGCTGGTGGTGTTGTCGCCGGCCTGGTTCAAACCCGCTGCTGACAGGTAACTGGCGCTGGCGGTGCCGGTCGCTCGCGCCTCTTCTGCTTCTCGGTGGATGTCGTGGAGCCGTGAGCCTGTTGGTTGCGGGGTGCCCTGGCCTTCGCCCAGTTTCCCTGTCTCGCAGGGCAGTCGCGGTGGTAAAGGTGGCCGTGGCACCAGCGACACGCTGACGGCGGCCCATTGCCTGGCGGTGGCGGGTTGCCTCGTGGAGTCGCACCCTCTGATGCCCTGGTTTGCGGTGGTAGTAGCTCTCTGATAATTTCTAGTCTTTCTGAGTCAAGGGTCTCGAGGGCGAGTCGCTTGAACAGGTTCCATTTCGTGGTGATGAATATATACGCGGTCTCCCCAGGACGTTGTGGCTGACCATATAATTGTTTAAGCAGTGTCGACCTGACGGCCGTGGAATCGAATCTTGCCCGAAACTGCCATTTGAAGAGCTCCCAGTCCATGCCTGGGGTACAGGTTTCGTCGAACCATTTAAGGCTTCTTTTACTAGGGTTTTTCGGATAGTTAGGGACTGTCTGGTGGCTGGAACCCGCTTCTGGTGGAACCATGCCTCCAACGCTTGTAGATAATCCTCTGGGTCTTCGATGGAATTGCCAGAAAACTCAAACTCCGGCTCTTCTCGCACGTCGATGGCACGCAGGGCTGCTACTTGTTGCGTTAATTCGGTTAACGCCTGGATCATGGCTATGTTGGTAGTATTCTGCCACGTCGCTGCATTGGGATGGTCGTAGGTCATGGTTGTGTCGGATGTTGTTGATTGTGGGACAGTGTCTTGCTGTTGCGGCCCCCCGGTGTGTAGAAACGTGCTTGTGGGTGGAGAAGGTTTGTTCGGCTAGTCGGGTAGGTGAAGGCACGCTGGTGTTTCCTGCCCCACGCTGTTGGTCGCCATGTCTCCTTCTCAGGCCCTCCGGGAAGCCCAGAGCTGCGGGGAAGTCCTCCATATCGGTGGCCGAAGAAGTGGTTTTAATTATTCGTATTGTAAACCAATATAGGTTTTATTTAACGAATATGATGGTACAGTGGGTACATACAAGGTTTATACTAAAAATCTTAACATAAGTACAGTGACAGTTGTTTAACCGTCAACGTCAACTAATAATATATAGGAATAAAACAAAATACGAGAATAGTAAATAGTACTCTCTCTACAGTATTTATTATTTTTTCAACTATGGTTTGGCCAATTTTTATTTCTACTTTTCTTTTCAGGGCTTAGTTCTATTATTTATTTTTTCTTCTTTTTTATTTTTTTTATTTTTCTTCTTCCAACTTATTTATTTTAACTATTTCTCTTTCTTTTTATTATTATTTTTTTCTTGGCTCTTTTGCTCGCCCTGTATATATATTTTTTATATTTTAATATTTATTTATTTATTTATTATTTTTTCTTTCTATTTTAATTTTTTTTTTCTGGTTCTATTGTTTAGTAGGTTTAGGATAAGGAACGGATTTAAATTAAACCAGGAATTAAGAGTTAACAGGTAAGAACGGTGCGAGACTTAGCGAATTCTTGTATGTATGTGTGCGATGTGTCGCGCACGGAGGCTGAGATGCAAGTGAGCTGCGGTGCGCCATTATTTTATGGCTAGAAATTAGCCTCAATGATTTGGGATCGAGGGGGATTATTCCTCTTTATTCTGCCTCATCTCGTGTAGGCCTGGACAGCCTTCGTAGGTGGGCCCCATCCGTCGTCTACCCCGACCGCAAATTGCGGCCGGTGTAGGCGCTTTGTGGGACCTCCTCTTGTCTTGGCTGGGCCCCGCCAGCCGCTCTTTCTTCTGGCGCACTTCTTGCTTCGCCGGTTCGTCTGTGTATAACCCCGGGGGTGGTGTCATGTTTAGGAATTTAGATTAGGTTAGCTTTTGTTAGAAAAAGAAGAAAAAACCGAGTAGAGATGTAAAAATGTATCATGTCATGTCAAAGTAAAGAAAGCGTCATTGGAAATAAAGTATTGTTCTTATCACCGTGTTACCTCTTTATGCAAATAGAAAAGGAGACCGTCGAAGGCAGTTAGCGACGGGTAGTTGTTTGGTGTCTCGACATAGTTTATGGCGACCGTGACAGGACTCTGTTTGTGATAAGTGAGGTTAATAAAAAAGGACGAGGTATTCGTAAGAAATACGACCGCAAAAGACTTAGCTCGATACAACGTTTATCCCTTTGGATTTCGTATATTGAAAACGTTGATATTCCTCCAGTTAATCATGGCAGAATTGGGCAGGAAAAAGAAGAGTAGAGCTGTAGTCCGCGTTGCTTTCACACGTTTGGGAAACGAACTGGAACAACTTTTGTCGGCGCAGACTGTAGATTTGCAAAAGGCTCAAGTTACATGGGAGCTTTTGCGCGAGAAATGCGACGATTTGAAGGAGCTGGATGCCCATTTGTATGAATTACTGTTAGAAGATGCTACCGAAGAGGAACTGCTGAATGAGGTAGGAGCTTGTGACATATAAAAGGCGATTTGCTGATTTAAGAATGACATTGGAAAAATGTCAGGGAAGCAAGGCAGAAGCTGATCATGATCACGTCTCGATAATGTCAGGGCCCGTCGTGGATAATGGAAATTTAGGAAAACGAAAATTCAAACTTCCTAAAATAGAATTTAAGCGCTATGACGGCAACATCAGAGACTGGCTGTCTTTTTGGGCACAATTTAAAAAAGTAGAAGGGTACCCAGAAATTGACAATCATGATAAAATTGAATATTTGTTACAAGCAACCGTGCCAAATTCTAGAGCTAGACAGCTTGTTGAAAGTTTTCCTGTGATAGGAGCAAATTACAGTAAAATCGTAGAATGCATGCAATCACGATTCGGGAGAGAAGATCTTCAAATTGAGTTTTATGTAAGGGTACTTCTCATCTTAATTTTAAATAATGCAGTTTCGAAAGATAAGATGGATTTGTGTACATTGTACGATAGAATCGAAACACAAATCAGGTCACTCGAAACGTTAGGCATAACTTCAGAAAAATGTTCCGCATTACTTTTTCCCTTTATTGAGTCTTGCTTGCCGCAAGAGTTATTACGTGTTTGGCAACGTACTGCACAAGCTGTTCAACTGGTTGTCAGCACGACGAATTTGTCACGGCAGTTGTCTCTTGTTGAGGTTTCTTTAGAGAATCGACTTGAAAGCCTAATGCAATTTTTAAAAAATTAAGTCGAAGATGAATTACATTTACAACGTACAATTACATTGGTCACAGAAAATTTTGGGTTATCTGCAGGACATTCACCGGGTCATGGCGGTGCCAAGTCTAGGGTCGAGAGAAAAATGGGTAGAGTTGGGGTAGCGTTACCTTCAGCTACAGATTTAGTAAACTGCGACGCGAATAAATGTGTTTTTTTGTAATAATCTGCATAAGAGTGAGAACTGCGTGAAAGCGCGTAGAATTAGTTTAGAAGATCGGAAAAAACAGTTAACAGACAAACGAGCGTGTTTTCGGTGTCTTATGTCAGGTCACATGGCAAAAAAGTGTCGCGTGCGCCTATGCTGCGTGATTTGTTCGCGATCACTTGTACCAATTATGTGTCCACAATTACCTTCGAATAAAACCGTTGAGGAGAATGTAAATCCTGTTACGGAACAGACTCTTGCCAATTGTACTAGACATCACGTGTTTTTACAGACACTGAGGGTAAAGTTGAAATTTACAGACACTGAGGGTAAAGTTGAAAGGAGTCAGAGAAAGAGTCTTGCGTTTCTCGCGCTTTAATCGACAGTGGGTCTCAGAGGTCCTATATTCTAAAAACTACAGCCATGACGTTAAGATATAGACCTAAACGAACAGAAAGTATTGTCCATTGTTTATTTGGCGGAAAAACCATGACACAAATTGATAATTGCTATGATGTTACTGTTTGCAAGGATAGTTATTCTTTGACATTTGAAGTTCTTGACCAGCCTGCTATTTGTACCGATATTTTACCAGTTTTCGATGGTACTTGGATGGAAGAAGTTCGCAGTTTGAATATTGAACTTTCCGATGTAAATGAACCTGGACCAATCGAACTGTTACTTGGAGCAGATGTGGCTGGTAAAATCTATGGTGGTGACTATAGAGAATTGAAATGTGAACTAGTTGCTACCAAGACATGTCTGGGGTGGACTCTCAGATAATTATAACCTCGCAAAAAGGAGATTACAGTCCACTATTAGAAAACTAAAGAACGAGAACATGACGGAAGAGTATAATCAGGTTCTACAAGAATGGCTCTCGATGGGTATCATAGAGGAGCTTGCAGATAATGTAGGAGTTTTACCAGTTCATTATTTGCCTCATAGGGCTGTGGTAAAACCTGAGAGTACTACCAAGATATGTCCTGTTTTTGATCCTTCGATCAATGATTGTCTTCGATACTGTTGAGATTCAGAGAAAATCAAATAGGTGTCACTTCAGATATTAAGAAAGCCTTTCTTCAAATCGGTATCCATCCCAGCGATAGAGATTTTCTCAGATTTTTATGGATAGGGCCAGACGGAAAAGAAAAGACACAGACGAGTTGTGTTTGGAGTTAACTGTAGTCCATTCTTGTTGGGAAAAACTATTGAATATCATCTTGACCGTTGTCTAGAAATGTGTGCGAAAACTGATACTCCCTATACAGTAGACTCTGTCGTTAAATTGTCGAAAAGTTTTTATGTAGATAATTGCATCACCAGTGTTCCGGATGAGACCAGTTTGATCCAGTTCATTCAAGAAGCAACAATGATAATGAAACAGGGTAAATTTGAACTCAGACGGTGGGAGAACTCTCGAAAAGAACACGAGAAAGAAGCGTTTGCTCCTGTACTCGGTCTGAAATTGTGTTTAACAAAAGACACTTTAATGCTCAATGATACTTCGTTAAACAGAAGACTTGGATTGGAAGGCATAGCTGTAACGAAGCGGTTAATTCTTTCAATGGCTCAACGATTGTTTGACCCCATTGGGTTTACGAGTCCTGCTATTCTAATGACCAAGATATGGTTGCAATGTCTTTGGGGGAAGAATTGCGCTGGGACGATTCAGTTGATGTTGAAACGGAGCAAGCATTTCGACAGTGGATTAGAGACCTACCATATCTTTTCAAGATAGAGATCCCACGTTGGATTGGAGGGGGAACTGATCAGGTGCGACATGTCAGCATCCACACCTTTTGCGATGCAAGTAAAAGTGCTTTTGCATGTGCTATTTTTCTCAGAATTGTAACCGGAGGTCATGTGTCTTTCCACTTATTGGCGGCAAAGGCTAGAGTTGCTCCACTTCATAAATTAACCATACCTCGTCTGGAGCTACTGGCTGCAACAATTGGTGCCAGATTATATGTCAAATCTGTAAAGAATTTGAGTGGCGAAATCGAATCCTATTTTTGGAGCGACTCTTCAACTGTTGTGGCATGGATTCAAAGGAAAGAAGAGTGGGCTACATTCGTTTGGAACAGAGTTGCAGAAATTCGGGCGCTAACTCATCCAAAATCATGGAGTTACATACCTGGTTCAAAAAACCTCGCCGATTTACCTTCATGAGGCTGCTCGCCTAAATACTTATTGGAGTCAAAATGGTGGGAGGGCTCAGAATGGTTATATGAAAGTCCGGATAGCTGGCCAACTGATGAATTGGTTTGCGACGAGCTGGAGATTAATCTGAAGAAAAAGAGGAAACTAGCCACCACCCTTTTGTGTTCAGCGGCTGATGAATTTTTCATGAGTTTCTCAGGTGAAAATGAGAAGTTAAGCAGTTTAAATCCATTTTGTGATGAACATGGTATTTTGAGACTGAAAACAAGAATTTCGAGAAGGGAAGACCTAGAAAATTTTAGATTTCCCATGATACTACCTTCTAAACATCCTGTTGTGGAGAAGCTGATATTAGAAATGCACAAGGAAAAGTCGCATGCTGGTCCCCAGATACTTCTTAGTTTGCTGCGTGAATCTTACTGGATTCTAGGAGGGCGACGCACCGTCAAATCAGCTTTATCTCAGTGTGTTGTTTGCAAGAGGTATAATTCTAAATACTTTGTTGTTGAACCTCTCCCACTGCCTAAGGACAGGGTGCGTGACGCGGTCGCGTTTGAAGTGACGGGAGTGGATATGGCAGGACCATTATACCTTAAAACACGAGAAGAGGCATGGATGCGTATGTTTACATGTGCTATTTACCGCGCTGTACACTTTGAGTTGTGCACATCTATATCGTCACCTTGTTTTATGAAAGCTTTTAGACGATTCGTGGCGGGACGTGGTCGACCTAAAGTAATTTATAGTGACTACGATACGAACTTTGTAGGGACTGAGAATGCTCTATCGCAGTTAGACTGGGAAACCATTTTCCAATAAACCTCTACCCAACAGATAAAATGGAAGTTTAACCCACCTACCGCGACTTGGTGGGGCGGTTTCTGGGAGCTTTTGATCGGTATTATGAAGCAAATGTTGCGAAAGGTTCTTGGTCGTTCTAGTTTTAATTATGAGGATTTAATGACTATACTTTGCAATTGTGAATCTGTGATAAATTCACGATCGCTTACTTATATATCTAATGACCCGAAAGACTTGGTACCTATTACTCCATCGATGTTTTCGAGAGACCTGGTAGATAGTGATTTACCTGATTGTGATATTATAAACCAGAATTCACTTATTCGAAAGCTACGTTATCGACAAAAAATTAGTTTGGATCTCCGTCATCGCTTTTGAAGCTCAAATTTAATAAAAGGCCAAGTCGACCAATTACACTTGGAGAAGTAGTCCTTGTAGGCAACGATATCGATAAACGTTTACACTGGTCTCTTGGACGAATAATCGAGATCATTCCTGGCACTGATGGAAGAATTCGACTCGTCAGGGTAAAGACAGAGCGAGAGCAACTTTTACGTCCTTATACAACGAATCTACCCTCTGGAATGTCTGGTTGTCACTACGGCAGATGAAGACTCTTCCCTACAAGATCATCCGGATACAGAAGTAGAAGACGCCCCCCATTATCAGCAAGGAGAGGAATCTTGTGTCCATGAAAATGCGGGAATGAGTGTAAAGAGCAGAGCACCCGAAAGAATTTCGCGAAGTGGTCGACTGATTCATATGCCAAAAAGATACCTGTAACGCCTCCTATTTTGTAACCTTTTTAATATTGATTTCCTTTGCTTATATGTGAGTCACCTTTGTGTTAATAAAAAAGTTCCTCATGTGGGAGGATGTTAGGAATTTAGATTAAGTTTTGTTAGAAAAAGAAGAAAAAACCGAGTAGGTATGTAAAAATGTATCATGTCATGTCAAAGTAAAGAAAACATCATCACTATCACTACATATTATAAAACAAAGTCCTCCGCCGCGTCTGTCTGTCTGTCTGTCTGTTCGCGATAAACTCAAAAACTACTGCACCGATTTTCATGCTGTTTTCACCAATGGATAAATATAGTGGTTCTCGATGATGGTTTTAGTAATATAATTTGTTAAGTTTTTGTATACATTAACGATATTTGTTGGAGGTCTGCCGTCTGGGAGCTTTCAACGAAAACGCTGCCTAAACCCTTTGAGATATAACAACATAATGTATGGTGGAATTGTGTATCTTATATAGATCTACAGAAAAGTCCGTGATGGCATATGTCTATCTCTTAAGGATAACATACTATATCCATTTTAATACTTTAAAAAATGGGCAATTATAAAGCGGTAATTGGAAAGCTATTTACACAAATACGGTATTAATCATTATCATTTTAAATACGTTAGTTGGCTTGAGCATTTCATGAAGATTATTTTTTCCCTTTACACCATGCAAATTAAATGAATACCTTAGGAGAAAATTAATTTCGTGTCGCCGTGATTCGACCGGACCGCGCGGGCGCCCCGTGACCCCGCACCTCGCGTCCGAGCTGGGGGAGTCCGAAAGTTTTCGTAGTGTGTCAATGTATGGTGGAATTGTGTATCTTATATATGCCTACAGAAAAGTCCGCGATGGCATATGTCTATATGTTAAAGATAACATATAACCACCTATATCCATTTTAATACTTTAAAAAATTGGCAATTATAATTGGCGGTAATGTATAAGCTATTTACACAAATACGGTATTAATCCTTATCATTTTAAATAAGTTAGATGCTTTAAGCATTTCATGCACATTATTTTACTCTTTTACACCATATAATTTAAATGAATATCTTAGGAGTAATCGCAAAAAAATTATGGACGCGAGAATAAAATTCAAGCGCCTCGCTTCGCTTGATGCGATCGCCGACCCTCCCCCCTTGCCTACTGTTTAGCTAATTAGCCGAACGATAACGCGCGCGTGATCCTTTAATAAACTGACTCGGAGCGCCAGACAGCCGTAATTCCTTGCAGGCGCTCAGCAACGGCTGAAAGACTCCACTGATGAAATCCCTTCGTTATGGCACGCGCTTGCCCGAATCATTAGTTTATAGTCCGCAATGAAAATTACAGACTTCGAATTCTTTTATTATAGGGGCTGACTTCCCAGAATAAGAGAAGTCAAACCACCTGCACCTGCTTTTCCTTGTGAAATTGAAGAAATTCTTTTATAGAGTCAATTGTTGGGCGGTGCTCAGACAACTGACTCCTGGTATACCTCAATCACGCGAATAAAACAGCAAAATAAAAATAAACGGGACCTGGGAGGCGGTTGATAAAAGTTAGATTGAAAGTTAAAAGTCGACAGTCGTGCGTCCACACTCTGACTTGACTTGACTCTCTCTGTCCAGAGCAAGTGTCCGAGGCGGAGTATTTAAATGCTCGGTCGAAGGGACGCGCGACCCTTCGACCAATGGGGTGCGTCCAAGCAAACCTCGCGAAATTTGCCCGCGGTGACACCTTCCTCGTCGGATATACCAGGTCTGAAGTTGTACTGAGGACCTTTCTTTTTTTTGTGTTCATGCATCCGCTAGCTCGATTACTACCTGCAGGAAGAGCTAGCAAGCACTACAGGAGTAGTTTTTTTCTTTATTTATTTATTCTATTTTTTTGAAAAAAAAGGAAGAATGGGGGAAATAAGGGATGTATGTACAGGGTCTGCGGTCATCTAGGCCTCCTCGACCTGGACTCCGGTAGCGGCTGGCGATAGAGGGGCTACGGCGGCGGCCGGTGTAACGTTCCTCTTGGCGGAGTCCTCGGTGGGGCCCACCGGGGTCGCTGGCTCCTAGAAATGACTAAAACAGACAAGGTATTAATTAATGTATTTACACTACATATTTTTGGCATCCAGTACGGATTAGCAAAAGCAAATTAATAGTATAAACTACCGGTAAAGCTAACTACTGTAAATAGTTTATGTGCAGCTTATGCGAGAAAAGATTACATGAGCTCCCGCGTCGGCAGGGACGGTGGTTCTTCTCAGTCGGGGCCCTCGGACCGAGTTCCACGTGGGTATGCCTGGGGTGCACGTCCTCTTCCTACACTATCACTGTCTTTAAGGTACGGGGCGCAAGTCGTCAAGGTATACCCTCACTTGGAGTCCATCGCGCTCCATGGTGTACGTAGTTTCTCTCTCGCGACGCACTACACGGTGAGGTCCTGTCCATTTGGCGCAGAAGGGGTTGGTCGATTGTCCTGGCCAAACACGCGTCAGGACCTGCTGTCCTTCGTCGAACTCCAACGGTACTTCGCGGGGCTCCGGGTACAGTTTCCTCTGATACACCTGTTGTTTGTCCCTAGCTCGGCGAATCCGTTGTTCCCGCGCTGCTGTTGTCCTGTCTGGGAGTGGTGCGACTGCCGCTGGCATTATTCACTCCCCTGGTCTCTTCAAAAGTCCTCCGGTCATTAAATCGCTCGGCGTTAATCCGGTAGAGGCGTTTGTTCGGTTCCGGAGTGTGAACAGCGTGTCGTTGATGTACGCGTCCCATTTCCGGACGGCTCCACGTTGAGTTCGCAGCACCTTCTTGAACTCCTGCACTCTCCGTTCTACTGGATTAGCATATTGATGGTGAACCACCGCGTAGTACGATGTGGTCCTGAGCTCATCCAGGCATCGCAGCCATCCTCGGCCGCGGAATACACTTCCGTTGTCGGTGATACACGCCGCTGGATATCCCCATTTAGTGCAAATGTCTTGCATGAAGGCCCGCATCTCCTGGTGCCTCGCTCGCGGCACGGTGGTCGCCTCCACCCACTTGCTAAAAATATCCACAGCGATGATAACATATTTGTTTTTATTTTTCGTTGCGGGGTACGGCCCTAGGATGTCGATGCTCCAGGTGTGCGCCGGATCCGTGGGTATGTGGGGGCGGAGCGACGCTCGCGGCTGCCTAACATCCTCTGACGTAATCCGCGATCGCTTTGTTCATTCCTGGCCAGTCGTAATATCGCTGGATGGCCCGCAGCGTCTCATCTCTTCCTGGGTGACCGGCTAGTGTGGAGTCGTGATACTCCTCGAGAACCTCGACTTGCAAAGTGCTAGGCACGTATAGCGCTCTACGGTCTCCACATCTCTTCCACACTAGTCCTCCTTCCACGATATATGTTTCGGCAATTTGTCGTCCTTCCTCATTTTCGGGTCCATGTTCTCTTATGCGAGATAGCTTCGCCCTGTCAACGCGACAGTCGTCATCCTCTTCTTGGGCTCGCTGAACGCGTTCGAACAGCGGCATATCTCTGGCGGACATTTCTATTCTTTGCTCCTCTGGTGGATTTTCTTCTCGTTGGTTTTCCTCCCCTACGCAGTTTATGACCGGGTACATTCAGTCGTCGGTTTCTGGTAGCTCCTCGCAGGCTTCGTCCTGGGGGTTTCACGATAGGAAGTCCGGTAATTCGTTGATTCTGCCTGGTACGTGGACAACTTATTTGGACAAAATACGATGTGGACAAATTTATACGATTGTAAGATCAACGCCCACCTCGTCAGCTTAGATTTCTCGTCCTTATATCAGTCTAGCCAAAGAAGAGTACGACTCTCCGTGAAGAGGGTGAATTCGCGGTCCTCCAGGTGCTGCCGGTATTTCCTAACACCGTAAATCACCGCGAGGGTCTCCTGTTCATTCACGTGATACCTCGACTCGGTCCTCGTGAACTTCGATGACGCACACGATATTAATCTCCTGTTACATCTTGTTCATAATTAGCGCAATGTAAAACCCCCAGATACAAAATTTCACCGTAAAATAAGAATTTTATAATATACTCAGTTGCCATATTGGATCCGCCATTTTTAGCCAAAATTGATATTGGATTCGTTATCAGCGACCCCGAAAACCCCCGAGTAGAAAATTTCAAAGCCGTTAGACAATGTTTTGGCCAATTTTTTTGGGATTCTGTCCCACTGTGCGTCCGGAATTAATTTTTGTTGCTTTTAATTTATCCGTTTCTCTTAACCTTCTATCGATATTATCAAACATTTGCCGATTTGGTATTTTTCGTGCAGGAAACATTTCTCTGTATCGCCTAACTGCACATAGGCGGAATTGAAGGGGGGCAAGGGGGGGCACCCTCAATATTATTGCAATTAAACTCAGAGTTAAACTCAAGGGAGTGCAATTTTAATAGGGTTGCCAGATCACCGATTTTTTTTTCATACACATCAATTATTTCCTCCAAGTGTGGTAAATATTTCTTGATTACGGCTTTTTTTTTAAGGCATCAATTATACAAACAGGACATATCTCCGGATCTGTTATGAATAGATAGAGATAGATCTGGTAACCCTAGTTAAACCCCCGATAGGCGAGGGAAAGCCAGCGATGTCAATCCCCTAATGAACTCGCTAAAATTTTTCGAGAGATGTTTGAGACCAATTCGATAGACAATTGAACACTTTACACGAAAATAGTGCCCGTTTGACAAAATTTGCAGTGGCGTAGAAAATATTTTCAAAAAAGGGTCACGTTGACGCTGCTCATGAAATTTTTAGCAGTACATCAAACATTGGTCTTAAGGTGCTAACTACGCATAGCAAATTTGAAATAGAAATGTTCAGGCATTTTGGAATTATTGCAGACAATGTTTAATTTTACAGAAACTGACGGCAAAAAATATTTAGTGATAAAATTTGGGGGATGACATTTTTTTAGTAGGGACTATTTTTTCATGTGTAACTTATTCCAAAATACACTTCCGTGGCGTAGTTATTGGGGGGGGGGGCTTTTTGAAAAAAATTTCTATGCCACTGGCTTTTAAAATAATTTTAAATGTTTTTAAAATGTACAATCAATTTGTGGCGATAAAGTATTCTTGTAAAGTATTGGTAAAATTTGCTGGTCTTTAGATAATTGGAAAATCAAATAAGAAGATACTACGTTGATATTTATCGTTTTCTACTGATTGCTAAATGTGTAAGAATAAATTCAATACCTAATATTTTTCAGAGATTTCAAAACACTATACGCCACTGTTTTGTGTGTTGCAAAAAGTTTGTGAAAACGGTGAGACTTAGACCCTTGCGTTATAAGTCAATTCTAAATTATTTATTGAGTTCTATTTGTGGTTAAAGTGTGATTCACCCAAACTGAAACACCGTGTATAATTTTTTTCTGATATTCATATTAGCAAAATATTTGAATATATATGCGAATATTACCAAAATGAACTATCTCTAATGTGTGAGTTAAATACATTGATAATTACATTTGGTTACATTAATTAAAATTTGATATAATTTAAATATTTATGCAGTATATAATTTATAAACTTCCAAGAAAATAATCTTTTATTATAAAATAATAAGAATATTTTCTTCCTATGAACTTCCCAAGAACTTAAAGCTTCTTGTAATACATCTGTTGTTTTTTAAATATTTAACTAAATAAATACCGTTTGATATTTTTTTAATCAAATTTAGTACAGAGCTTTCATAAATGATTACAAGCCACATGATCAGTAATTTTGTTTGGAACAGTGATTTTATTTCCTTCATGTTGCCAATTAAATTTCGGTAAAGTTAAAAATTATTAAAACAAGATCAAGATTGCATTAAAACACAACTTTCTGTTTTACCGGCAGGTGTTCGGTGTAATGATTCAACCAATCAGCAATCGTCGCATTATCTTGAACGTAGATGCTAAGATTTAAAAGCGGATTCTCACTTATGGGTTTTCACCCCGGGTTTTAACCCTGCATCAAAACCCCAGGACTTTTCAGTACACACTTGCGTGTTATAAGCCTTGTAAAAAACCCTGAGTGTTCACCTTTGAAATTAGAACATGTTCTATTTTTCTGTTGCGGGCGACAAGTTTTTCATGAAAATTCACTAGATTTGTTAGTTGATAACGTGCTTTTGACAAGTACTAGGGATTTTTCGTTTTGTTAGCGTTACTTACGACAGTTTTTATGTTTATGTGTTTATAATCTAGGGTTATGGTTATTTATTGTTATTTATAGGGTGATAGTTGTAGAATGAAAATTTTAATTTCATGGCTTACGAGTGGGAACTATCGAATGTGGTAATGGAAAAAACAATAAAAATGAGTGAAACCTGTGAAACTGCAACAAAAGGAAGATTTATTTGGGGGAAGGAGGCTGTTATGGCTTTAATAAAGTTGTAACAAAATCTACCTATTTTATACAATCTAAAACACGTTCAGTATAAAAATAAAGTAAAAAGAGAGGTTGCAATACGGTCAATTAAAGATGAGTTATTAAAGTTGCTTTCGTTGAGGCATTATTAGGTTTGCTGCCCCACAGATTATTGCAGCTAGCAATATTGTTTCTTCTGGTTCCATAACAAGCTTTTTAATATTGTTATATTTATGTTTTATTTAACAAAATAACAATTAAACTAAATTTTCCCGCCCAGCATCGGCAACTGTCAATGCCTACCATCATAGAACATAAAAACAACTAGATTTGACTCGACTATACCAACCCTGGAATAAACTCATAAATGTGCATGCATAAAGGATTTCACCCTTGACCTTGAAAAAACTTGCAAACAGCTGATGGGTTCACTTAAAACCCCGGAGTCAAAAACCCGCTAAAAACTCCTAAGTGAGAATCAGCCGTAAGAATTTTTAGTTGACAGTACCAGCCCTGCAGTGTTGGTTGCCTAAGATCTGCGGTCATGTGGCTATCCCGACGGCGCTAGCGTCGGTCTGCAGACAGTACTGCAAACCCGCTTTCGGTGGGTGCAGGGGCTCGTGATTTACTAAAGCATCCTTTAGCGCGTCAAAAGCGTCCTGTTCTCTTCCGTCCATCGGAACTTCTTACGTGAGTCCAATAGGTCAGTCAGGGGCGCTGCCAGTAAGGCGAACCACGGTACGTATTCGCGTAACCATCCGGCTAGCCCGAGAAACTGTCGCAGCTCCTTGATGTTTCTTGGCGGCAGATACTCACTGATTTTTGTTAGGTGCTTCTCCTGAGGTATATTATGATCTTTTGTGACGATGTGCCCCAGGTACTCTATATGCACCGCTCCGAACTTGCATTTCTCGGGTGAGATTCACAGTCCATGTTGCCGGAGTCGCTCGAATACCATGCGTAGGTGTTCGACGTGTTCCTGCGGCGTCTTGCTATAGACGATGATGTCGTCTAGATACACTTTCATAAATCGGTGTGTTTGTCCTCGCAGTACTTCCGTCATTAGTTTCTGAAAAGTTCCGGGCGCTCCGATGAGTCCGAAGGGCATTACGTTGAATTCAAAACTCCCGCCGTCAGGCGTCGTCAACCCGTGTACTTCTTGGACCTCTCCTCCATAGGCACCTGCCAATAGCCAGCTTTCAACTCAAGGGTCGTAAAGTACTGTGCTTCATCCAGTTCCTTGAGCATGTCGTCTATTGGTGGCAAAGTTTCTGTCTCGGCGAGCGTTTTTTCGTTTAATTTGCGGTAATCCACGCAAAAACGTAGTCCTCCGTCTTTCTTTTTAACTAACAGGGCAGGCGAATTGTACTCCGAAGTACTTCGTCGTATCACCCCCTGCTGTAGCATTTCGTCGCAGGCTTTAATTTGTATTTGAGTACTATGCGATGTTCCGCCAACTTCGTCGACGCCGGTCTCGGCTCCATCGCAAATATGTCCAGGTACTCGTACAGGACGTCCTTGCACTCTTCCTCGAAGTCTGGCGGTACCTTCTCACATAACATCTCCCTTTGTCCTGCTGTTCGTCGCTTTCCACTCGTGTAGCGCCATCCCAATATAGGCGACGTCTCCTCTCCTTGCCAAAATACAGCATCTTCTGCGCAAAGTCCATAACCACCTGGTGCTCTAGTAACCACGGGCGACCTAGGAGACACTCCTCGCACAGGTCGTCCACTAGAAGCATCTTCGCTGTGAGACGCGTCTCGCCTAGCGTGAAAGCCACATCCATGATCCCGCTAGTTTTCGCGCTCTCCTTCCTCGGCGAATTCGGTGCGCAAACAACTGACACCCGCTCCAGACTCCACTAGAGCGGCGATTCTCCGGTTTCCCATCTGCAAGGTTAACCTGGGTGCGTTCGCACCGCCTGTGACCGTGTCAACCATCACGATCGTCGCTGGTTCGCGTTCGGGTACATTTCTCTCTCCTTGGTTGCCTACATTAAAATCCTCTCCACGAATTTCTTGTTTCGAACTCGCTGGCTGTCCACTAGATATTATTAGTGGCTCGGTGTCACCGCTGGGGCTCGAACCCACGTTTCCTAGATTGCGAGTCTCATGTTCTATAGTTTTATTTGTCATTATCTCGTGTCCTAAGTTTTAAATTGTCTTAATCGGGTCGTGTGCCTCCCTCGTCGAGGCGGCTACTCGTCGTAGTTGAGATTCGTCATTTTGTGTGCGGAGCTTCAACTCCACGTATTCGAGTCGCTCCTGCCTCGGATACGCTGTCGTCTTCCCCTTGTTTATAGCGCTGAAGAGGGACCGGGCCGTGGCTGGACCTCTGCCGTGACCCGCGGGGCGTTTCCCTGCTGCTCCCTCCTCGGCGATGCTTCGCGTCTGCCGCCGTCGTCGGCGCGACGCCTCGGTGGCTCATAAAGAAGGGGTCCGGGCGAGGGCCTGGGAGCCTGCCTCGTCAGAGTGGCAGGCGGAGGTCGTCCTCGAAAAGGCAATCGGGGGCGATCCTCTCGATCTCGCCGCCGCCAATCCTCGCGCTGTTGATTCGGTGGGCCCTCTTGGCGGGCCTGTCTCGGGGGTCCTCGTTTCTTGGAAAATTCCGTTCCTCATTTCTCTGGGAATTTCGCAGCGAGGGCGGTGAACGCTCCCCGGGTGTGGGTCTCGTCTTTGTCGTCTCTACCTGCGAGGCTAAGTCCGTTTCTATGCGTGTAATCGTACGCAACAGGTCGTCGGTGCAGGTAAAATGACCGAGCCTTGCGTACGTGCGCAATGTGGGCCGTAGCTGTTCGGTGACAATCTGTTCCCTTGCGATTTCCGGTGTGCCTGGTGCTAGCCGCTCGAACAAAGCGACCTTTTTTGTGACAAAGGCAAGGGTCGACTCATTGGCGCCTTGCACGTCCTCGTACAGGCGTCTGGTCAACTCGCACATTGTCGCCACCGTTGTATTCATCCATAAATTTTTGTGCGAAAGTTTCGTACGTGATTCCCGTCGGCTGTCTAGCCAACCAGCGTTTTGCCGGGCTAAAGAGGGTACTTCTTACGACCCTCATCCTATGCTCCGGTGTTGCGCAAATTTCAGTGCAGTGGCGCTCTACCTTTTGCAGGTAGGCCTCGGGCTCTTCATCCTCTCTTCCATGAAATTCGAATTCGGGTTTTACTGGGAATTGTTGCCGTTGTAGGGCCTCCGTTTTTTCAGTCAACGCTGTAATAGCCCCAGCATCGTTTGGGTGGCCATCCTTTGTTCCTTGTTTTGCCTGCCGGTAAACTCTCGCTGTGGGGTGCCAGGGTAGGGCCCCTCTGGTGTTGCATGGACGCCGGTTTCGTCGAGCGTCTGCCATGCCGGAGTTCTATTTTCGTTACTTCTTTGTTCTTCATCGATTTGTAGGGGATTTGCGGGTGTGGATGTCCATCCAGACATCCTCGCGGTCCAGATAGTTTCCAGCATGTTTCTCCATCCTTGATATGTTGCTGCGCCAGTTGGAATCCACGATGCCGCATCACGTTGGGCGCCATTTCTTCGCTGCTCCTCCATGTTTGACTAATTTCGAGGTGGCAGTTACCTAGGGGTTGATATTGTATATGGAGGCCTCCGCTGAGCCGGTTGCTACGCAGCCAGTTGCTCAGCGAGAACCCTTTTTTGAATGCGAACGCGACGCGCTTCTTCAGCCACCCCAGTCCTCACGGGGACCGACCGGACGTAACCCGACCTACGTCGTGCCGACGGAGCACGAAGCAAGTTTATTTTTTTAAGGAATCGTCTTCTTGCTTGGGCCTACTCACTTCCTCGAGGGCGTCTTACCACAGATCAAGAAAAGACATAGATACATAATTTATACCTATGTGGCTTGAAGCCAAAATAGTTCATCGGAAGGGTGAGGAAGTTGTGTTTACATTCCCTCATGGGCAGTGGCGTATCATTTTATAGGGGCTGATTGCAACTAAAATAACAAGTTTAATAATTATAATTGTAAATTTTATTTTCCGCAGATAAACTAGGGAAAATATGGTGTAATAGGTATGTTAAGAAAGCGTGTTTTATTTCTTAAGGTATCTATGAGATTATTTAACTTTTCTTCAACCTATTTTATTACTTATGAACTCCACAGTCCCCTACATTTACTTCTTCCTGGAATACGGTTGAGATGATCTACTGACACAATTTTACTCTCATTTATATACAAAAGGAATGATACATTTCATCATACTCTTAAGCTGTTAATTAATATGATTTTCACGAGATTTTAACAAAACAAAGTATTTAAATTCCATTTGGGTAGGTATATCCTAGTTTTAATTTTAATAGCTTATGACACGGTGTAAAATTTGGTATCAACTCTTACATAGAATTTATAAAATTTGTATATAGGAAACTAAAAGATTGACCATATTTTAAAATTATAATTCATTTTTATAGAGTCGGTCCATTAACCCTTCCTATCACAAACACATATGTGTGAATTTATATAAAAAACTAAAAATTAGAACAGGTTTAAATATATATTTTATATAGAATTACATGTAGATTTTTACATTGCGTGTTACGGCTATATTACTGGAGTTAAAGTTTGTCCCTAATAAAGCTGTCAATTGGTTTATTTTTTAGGTTGTCTCTATCGAATGAATGTTATGAATGAAAAAAGACAACCATATTACTCAAATAGAAATTTATTGATTATGAAATAAAATATTTTTTGTTAACTTATGCTTTATCCTAAGAATATTATCCTGCATTTTATTACAAAAGTGGTCAGAGCATATATAGGTATATATAGATATTGTTTCTGTATATGGAATTCCTAAGCTTCTAAACCACTGTCTTCTAATTAGAAGATTTTTCGGAAATCTGTAACATATAAAAAAATCTATTAAATGTTTTACGCCTTGGTTTATCTGATTTACTAATGCTTTTTGGCACTTAAATTTTGTCAAAGCGAAATATTTAAATTTAACCCCAACAGCTTGTTTTATTGCTACGTCTATGATTATTGTTACTTATGGAACGATCGTTGATTTTGTTTCATTTGGTACATATTGCAAATATAGCACTTCTTCGGCATTGTTCAACACTTTTTTCACTGGAAAAAATCTTACTAACAAGCACGAAATCATTAAAAACGCAAAAACATTAGATTACACTACGAAACACAACAATGGCGAACTCGAATTTTCTGGAAAATGTCAAAATTTGAGCGTAAAAGTGGCGCGAAACTTAAATGAACCAATCACAACACGGGGAATAGTAAATATAAACATGAATCATTTGAGATTCAAACAAATACCCTGAATTATTTATCTATGTCTTTTCTTGATCTGTGCGTCTTACTGTCGCACCCCGTCGTAGGAACGGCGGCAATGTCTTGAGTCTTCTAGGGCTTAGGGTTGACGCGGGCGTCAGACCCAATGCAAAGTTTCACGGTGTGTTACTCCTGTTCTCGCTTCTGTGGTGCCAGACAGCCGTAATTCCTTGCAGGCGCTCGGCAACGGCTGAAAGACTCCACTGATGAAATCCCTTTGATGTGGCACACGCTTGCCCGAATTATTAGTTTATAGTCCGCAATGAATTATTTTATCATAGGGCTGACTTCCCAGAATAACAGATGTCAAACCACCTGCACCTGCTTTTCCTTGTGAAGTTGAAGCGAATTATTTTATAGAGTCAATTGTTGGGCGGTGCTCAGACAACTGACTCCTGGTATACCTCAATCACGCGAATAAAACAGCAAAATAAAAATAAACACGACCTGGGAGGCGGTTGATAAAAGTTAGATTGAAAGTTAAAAGTCGACCGTTGTGCGTCCGCACTCTGACTCGACCTGATTATTTCTGTCCAGAGCAAGTGTCCGAGGCGGAGTATTTAAATGCTCGGTCGAAGGGACGCGCGACCTTTCGACCAATAGGGTGCGTCCAAGCAAACCTCGCGAAATTTGCCCGCGGCGACAATACCTAACTACTTACTTATTAATTAAAATTGATAGTCCTGAACATAGGTACTTTAATTTAATTCGTTTTGTTTTCACATTGTTGGTAGTTACCTATAATGTCTTAAATTTAAAGGTTTTGCATTTTTAGTTTTGAGTTCGTTTGTTGTCTTTAGGTATATAGATATATCGTGAATTATTTTAAAATTAATATTAGGGTCGCAGATGAAAGATTATTGATTTTTTGTTTGTTACGGTTTAACTCAAAATCTACTCAACCAATTTTACCGAAAGCTACATCTCCTCGGAGTAACATAGGCTATTTTATATTTGCCCGTGCGAATCCGGGGCGGGTTGCTAGTTGGAAATAAAGTATTGTTCTTATCACCGTGTTACCTCTTTATGCAAATAGAAAAGGAGACCGTCGAAGGCAGTTAACGACGGGTAGGTGTTTGGTGTCTCGACAGCGGCTATACAGCCTGGGATGCGCTTTGCTAAGGTGACCCTTAGGCTAGCGTGGGAGGAAAGGAGTAAGGAGGGTATGGGGGGGTGTATGTGTGTGTGTTTGTCGTTGTCTTCGTTTCTTGATCTGGCGGTTTCTGAAACATAAAAGGTTAACGGGAAGGGGGCGGGGGTGTGTCTGGGGTGGTCACCGAGGGTCAAAAAGTTGATATCTAGGTCTTTTGTGTTTGTCGGACATATCGGGTACGTAGTCAACGGCTTGCCTGAGGAGGGGATGTCATGTCTAGTGGCTACGTCAAACCGTTTTTCCGCGTTTTGTCTTATTGTCTGTGTAGCGTTTGTGTATTGTAAGTCTCGTAATATGTCAGTGTTTCTTACGTACCAGGGCGCGTCGGTGGCCGTGCGGAGGGCTATGTTTTCCACAGCCTGTAATGACTTTAAGTGGCTTTTTGCCGCGTGACCCCACGCCGTGGAGGCGTAGGTTAGCTGCGGTTGAAGTACCACCTTGATAAGCGTTCGCTTATTCCTTAAACTGAGGGTGTTTCCACCTTTGAGTAAGGGATAGAGCCTAGCCCTGGTGGTCTTCGCTCGCGCCACCGTCTCCACGATGTGCGGTTTCCACGTGAGACGCTGGTCCATCGTCACGCCCAGGTATCGTGTTTGTCGATTCCAGGAGATAGGTTCCTGGGATAGTGTCAGTCTGTCGAGGTTTTGTGGGATTTTTCGTTTGGTAAAAAGGATAGCCGAACTTTTGTTGGGATTAATTTTGACTTTCCACCTGTTGCACCAGGTTTCAAGTTGGTCTAAGGAGTTTTGGAGGAGGGAGACGGAATATCTAGGATCTACGGATTGGGATGTGATTGTCAGGTCGTCGGCGTATAAGTATATGTTGGTGTTGGGGGGATGTGGGATGTCGGAGTTGTAAATGGTGTATAGGTGTGGGGACAGGACGGTGCCCTGGGGGACACCGGCCTCCATGGGACGGGTGGTGGAAAGGGAATCTTGGATTTGGATGCGGAATTTTCGGTGGTGTAGGTAGGATTTTATGAGTTTGGTAAAGGATATGGGATATTGGTTGGTGAGCATTTTCATCAGTAGGCCTTCATGCCAAACCGTATCGAAGGCCTTTGCGACGTCCAGGAAGACAGCACCAGTGTACTGTCCCCTGTTGAAGGCCGCCGTGATGTGCTCGGTAAGGCGAAGGATTTGGAGTTCAGTGGAGTGATTGGGTCGGAAGGCGAACTGCTCGTCTGGAATGACTTGCAGTTCTTGGGAGTGGGTTCTTAGACGGGTTAGGATAATTTTTTCTACCACTTTGCTCATAGCCGGGAGCAGGCTAATGGGCCGGTAGTTGGATGGGATGGTGTGATCTTTGTTGGGTTTTGGGATAAGGATTATGTTTGCTGTTTTCCAGCGGGTAGGGAAGTGTCTTAGTCTGAGTGTCGCGTTTGTTATGTTTAGTAGGGCCATGAGGCCCTTGTGTGGTAGTCGTTTAAGTGTCGTGTTATGTATATTGTCGGGTCCGGGGGCTTTTCTGTTTTTAAGTCTGCGTATTGTCAGTCTTAGTTCGTCAGGTGTTGCGGGGGGGATTATGTCATTGTCTGGCTCTCTGTCGACGCGTCGGGCCGCGCGCTCAGCCACTATCTCGAATTCCTCGTCTTCGTCGGGCAGCTGAGGCAGTCTACACTGCAGTTCCAGGCTATCGGCGAAAGCCTCGGCCTTTTCCTGGTTCGTGTAAACCACCCCCACACTACCGTGGATTGGAGGAATTTTACGGCGAGCGGTCTGTCGCAGGGCCCTCTGCGTTTTCCAGAAGCTGTTGTCTAGTGGATCCAGCGACTCCAGGTGGCTAGCCCAGTTGTCCTGGGCCAGCTCACCCAGAGCCGCCTTTACCCGTCTGTTAAGTACGTTTAAGTCATGTCTGTGTCGGGGGAGGCGGGTGGCAAGCCGTTTCACACGTCGTCTGTCGCGTATTAAGTATTTTATGTCATCGGGGAGGATGCCCCGGGGATTTGTCAGTCGGCGGACAATAGTCTCAGTCGTAGTCTGTGTCAGGGCGTTTTTAATATCGGTCTCGAGGGAGAGGATTGCCACCTCCATATCATGGGTGGCTTCGATGACTGGGAGCACGGTGTTTCCTTGCATTAAGGCTCGGAAGCGCTCCCAGTCAGTGAACCTCCTTGTGAAGGTGCCTTCATATCTCTGTCTTCGCCCCAGATCCAGGATTATTGGATTGTGGGCGGAAGACCCTTCGTATTGGGCGGATATTTGGGCATTTAATGGTATATATTTTAGAATGGCAATGTCTAAGACGTCGGGGCGTCCTACGGGTCCGTAATGTGTCGGGTCTGTCGATCCGAGTATTGTCAAGTCGTCATGTCTGTCTTGGTATTTCAGCAGGACGCGACCTCTTGCGGTCATTGTCCTGCTGGTTAATTTGTGTCCAGCGCTAGCCACCTTTCAGTTGTAGTCGCGTCCTGAAGATGTGGCAGAAACGTCGGCTAGCACACAGTCGGAGCTGGTCGTACGGTATTTAGAACTGTAAAGTTCAGGGCGCCAGTAACCTATCAAATACCTGTTTCTCAAGTCACTCAAAATCCGGTTACAAAATTTTAAGTTTAAAAACTTACTCGGACGCTTATGCCAAAACCGGAAAGAATACAACTATTAAAATATTCAAAAATATTAATTTAATAACACGTTTGTAGCATCAGAATTGGATCTTAGTTTCAACAATGAAAATTATAGAAACGATAAATATACTTGTGTGAAGATTCAACCAAATGACAATAATTATAAGTATAAACTTAACCGCTCGTAATCACGGGTGGCGCACAATAAAAAGATAATTATGGATATTATAAATAGGTGATAATAATATTTGTAATTTACTTATACAGGGTGCCGAAAATTAGTAGGTCAATCCGTTAACCATAGATAGCTGATATGAAAATAATGGGACTTTCATTATGCCACTTTTCATTTAGGAGCCCCATTTTTGAAATACAGGGTGTCAAAATGTAAATTTCAAAAACTAAATTTGTCGATAACTCCGGTGGAATTAGAGATATTTGTTTGAAATTTCGCTAATATTTTTTTCTTGTAGAGACACACTTTCAGTATACTTTTGGTAAAAAAAATCAAAGCACGAGCGGAGGTGAGGGGGTTAAAGTGCATTATGACCCCCCCAACTTTTTCATACGCACGCCTATGGTAAAAACATATATTTTCTTAGATAAAGCGGCTTTTATTCTAACTTTTCTTATTCTTGCAAGATTTTGATTTGGAGCCTGGGTTACCAGATATTGTAACTTATTTGGACGGATAGTATGGATTTGGTAACTAGTGTATCCAAAATTAATTTTAATTCGATGTTATTGGGCTATATTCCGAGAGGAAAACACATTACTTTCTTATTTTATAAAAAGTAATGATTGTTCTTGTGCTGTTACAAGAGAAATAAGACGAAAAAATCAATGTTTTGGTAACGGTATTGATAATGAGTGTGGTATAATTTCTTCTTTTTTTCTTTCTTTTGTATACATAAAAAAGTATTTTTTATATCCTATACGGTCCTGTTTTTATTTTTTTATAGTACATCAAATAAAAAAGTTAAAGGGGTGGGACATTATAAATGATCGCCTGGTACAATTCGTTTAAACAATGAAGCATGCCACAAGAAAAATATTCTTAAATATTTCCAACTAATTTTTTAAGGTAAATTTGCAATAGACTTTCAGTACTTAAAAAATGTTTTAATTGTCTAATTTTACGTTTCAAGTAATAAGTTCTATGTAGGCTTTGAAAACAAAGTCAGATAGTTAGGTACATTTGGTTGTCAAAATAATTTATAAGTTAAATAGAAAAAACGTTGTTTAGACATTTTTTAATTGAAGTGTTCAATAAGAAATGGCGAACAGAGAAGGTTTGCTATCATTTTCTGAAATGACCGATATGATTTTAATAATGGGTAAGTACTTATTAAAAGGAATAGGATTTTTTCTTAATAAGTGTTAATTGTAATCTCGAACCTAAACAATTTAATTTCTCTTGCTTTTAGGAAAATGTAACTCTAATGCTAGTTTAGCTGCTAGGCGTTATGCGGACAAATTTCCAACCAGGCACCATCCAAAAAGGAGATTTTTCTTAAGCTTAGTCAACCGTCTGAGAGAATCTGGCAACTTTAAGCATAGGAGGATGGGCCAATGTGGACGGCAACTCAAATTACGTCCAAACGAAGAGGAGCAAATCTTGCAAATTGTCGAAGAAACTCCGAGTATAAGTACGAGGATACTAGCTAATCAAATTAATAATGGTGGCAACAATAATATTAAGTCAGATGATGTGCGACGTGTCTTCAAACAGCAATTACTGTACCCATATCATGTACAAAAAGTGCAGGCACTTCTACCTTTAGATTCAGAAGCAAGAGTCACTTTCTGTAATTGGATATGCCAAGAAAATAATGATAATATTAATTTTAGTAAATTTATTTTATTTTCCGATGAGGCCACGTTTACTCGTAACGGAGTAACGAATATTCATAATACTCATACATGGGCTGCTGAAAATCCGAAATTCATTGTAGAGGCACATCATCAAGTAAGTTTTAAAGTAAACGTATGGGCAGGAATAATTGATAATTTTCTTTTGGGACCGTTTTTTTTACCCCCCCGTTTGAATGCCGACGAATTTTTGCATTTTCTGCAAACCTCTTTTGCAGACTTACTTGATGATTTGCCTTTAGCGGTTCGGCAAAATATGTGGTTTCAACTAGATGGGGCTCCGCCACATTATGGCCGAATTGTTCAGAACCATTTAAACCAAATCTTTCCTAACCGCTGGATCGGCCGGGGACGTCTTGCGCCAGTCAAATGGCCACCTCGATCCCCAGACCTTAATCCCTTAGACTTCTGTTTCTGGGGGTTTATGAAAGATTTTGTTTACATGGTTCCAATTGTGGATGAACAACATTTAAGATTAAGAATTTTAGAAGGGGCCGAGCAATTTAGGGTGAAACCACATATTTTTCATAATATTCGTTTCTCCTTTATAAAGAGATGCAGGATGTGCGTCCGCGAAGGTGGTTCTCATGTTGAACATTTAATATAATTTTTCGAATTTAATTTCTGTTTGTAATATAAAATATATGCAGTTTGTTTCATGTTGTTAAATGTTAAATAAAATTTATAGTACAAAACGGATTTTAAACTTTATTAAAATAAGTTACAATATCTGGTAACCCAGGCTCCAAATCAAAATCTTGCAAGAATAAGAAAAGTTAGAATAAAAGCCGCTTTATCTAAGAAAATATATGTTTTTACCATAGGCGTGCGTATGAAAAAGTTGGGGGGGAGTCATAATGCACTTTAACCCCCTCACCTCCGCTCGTGCTTTGACTTTTTTTACCAAAAGTATACTAAAAGTGTGTCTCTACAAGAAAAAAGTATTAGTGAAATTTCAAACAAATATCTCTAATTCTACCGGAGTTATCGACAAATTTCGTTTTTGAAATTTACATTTTGACACCCTGTATTTCAAAAATGGGGCTCCTAAATGAAAAGTGGCATAATGAAAGTCCCATTATTTTCATATCAGCTATCTATGGTTAACGGATTGACCTACTAATTTTCGGCACCCTGTATAAAAAACCAGTTGTAAAAAAATACAAGACAAAACTATATGTTCATACACACATATATAGGTATAAGAAACGATAATAGACGTGTATCAAGACAAAATTACGATAACTGTCTTCATTGGTATAAATTATCACTCATCAGACCAAAAATAAAACATATTTATATAGGTATAGATTTAGAAAAGTTGGGATAATAAATCCAATATAACTAAAGGAAAAAAAACTAAAACTACAGCTTATCTGTGGATGTTCAACGTCGGGGTAGAGCAAAATGGCGGAGCAGTTTGATGGGACAGCCGGTATACTGCAATAGCTCCCAATTTTCCACAATTTCCGAGTCGTACGATTTGTAAGCCAGTCAGCAAGTATTCACCTTTCTGCCACAACTATTGGGTGTAGATATGACAGGTAGAAAGGATGCACAATGCATCAGAATATACACCATGTACTAAAAAGCCATAAAATCGAGATTTATACCACTGTTAAGGTCTAGTCGATCGTGGAAAACAACAAATAATGACTTACATGGATGGAGGGTGGCTTGATAGTGAGCTATATACACATAATAACTTGTATAATTTATCTAGGTGTTGAAAATGTGAACAGATGTCTTTAAATCCAGCAATGCAGCCGAAACTATGAGCCGTTAGCTCCGTTTCCAAACAATACGGTCACATAATGCAGTTTTGTAATATATCCCAAAGGAACACTTTAAAATATAAATATCGACGAAAATTGCAATAATTCACCTGATTCACACTTAAATAGCAAACTCTCTTTCTATGAATGATAAGTATATCGATACGAACGGTTTTTGTGTTTTAAATAGCCGCAAAAACGCTGTTCTATGAATATGCGAGACTACGCCAACAATTTTTAACAGAAATAACAAAAGTTAAATAATTTTTAACAAATAGCATTATTTAATTTTAACTGCTTAACTTTAAATAATAATATTAATATACTGATTAAATTTAAATATAATAAAACTACCCAAATTTATTTAAATATCTCCAAAGGAAAGAAATGTGAATTTTATGTATATTTGGTTGTATACCACTAGAAGTTGTCTGATTTTTGAGCGGTTTACTTTAATTATTCAAAATTATACAATGATTAAAATTTTAACGTTACACGCTCTTGCATACGCAAGATTACTGGGGGGATTTTTTGTGTGTTAGTGGTTTGTTCTGGTGTATTTGGCGTGTTTTGTGTTGTGTTTTGTTTCGTATTAGTGGTCTGTTTTTGTATTTTTTGTTTGGTACTGGTGGATGGTTAGGGAGTATGTGGGCGTGTGTTTGTGCGTGTAGTGTTTAGTGTTTTTTGGTCGGGTTTTTTGTGTTGGGGGGCTTCGTCGTCGCTCGAGGACTCCGTCTAGTCCTTTTTACGTTTGTCTGTACGTGAGGGAGTGGGTGTGGGCAAGGTTGTCCTGTGTTTGTTTGCTTAGTAGTTTGTCTAGTTTATCGTGTAGTCGTACTGTGTTTTCGTCAGATTTTTTAAGTGTGAGTTGTAGGTCTGAAATTTGTTGTGTCAATTGCTGTATTTGTTGTTTATCTGTTGTTTTGTTCGGTGAGTGTCTGTATTTGTTGCCTGAGTATTTTGTTTTCACGTTTTAATTCGTTATCATCGTTGTCTTTTTTGTCGCTGTGGTAGAGGCCCTTGAGGAGGACCTCTCGCTTATGTCGTCGTCGTCCATGTATTCTGATTCCTCGTGTTCGGAATCAGACATGTTTGTGTGTGTGTCTATGTGTTAGTCGCGTGGAGATGCCCCCTTACGGGGGCGTAAGTGTCTTTTGGTGTAATTTGTCTGTCTGCTATATTGTTTGTAGGGGTCGCAATTTTAAAGAAATGTATTCTAAAGTAACACAAATAACTGATAAAGAAGTAAAAGTGGGACTTACCTGGACATAACCCCGGCACAGGTACCTGTAACAAAGATGCCGACGGCCTCTCTGCTTAAGCCGGGGATTAGGTCGGTGTTTAAGAGGAAAAAAAGGGATTCTTTCCAGGTAGCCTTAATAAAGGCAGGTAGTTTTATCTTGATCCTTACACTAGCACTTCACGGACACGTCTGTTCAGCTCGGTTGCTCGCTCGGAACTGCGAGCTGCGGTGGTCAGAACCGCCGCTCTTTTATACGGTTTGGTGCCGTAGAGCTAAGCTCCGCCCACCGCTGTATCGGAGTGACGTCACAGCCTCCGAAAATTCGCGTCCGCGACATTATCTTCTTATGTCCCCTAATAACTACGCCACTGGATCTCCGTAGGGAAGCGTCCTATCAAACATTTTTATAGGACAAAAGTTGATTATTTTCATCGGTAGAATACCTACGCCATTAAAGTTTAGCAAAACTTATCAATACCACTTTTCACGCATTTATTTTTTTTCGTTTACTATTTCCACTTATAAAAGTCGAGGTATAGTATTTTCGATATCAATTGAAGAACCAACAGATTGACAGTGTGTACCAGGTTCGGTCGCTGATGCAGCAACTCGGCATTGAAATATTTGAAAAACTTGTTCTCATATTTATTTAGCCATACTCATATACAGGTCTGGTCGAACTAAATGTGGAGGTGGTAGAAATGCGAGCGCAGGCAAAGGAAAACAAAGACAGTTGCATTGGGCTACTGGGCAATAAATCACAGCAGTTGGCAAGTGGTTGATAAATTGACCAGCAGTGCAGTGCAGCAATGAGGAATTTGGCGTGATTCAAGTAATTTTAATTTATTATATTCACCTTCTATCAATCATTCATAATACAATTGCGAAAGGGAGAAATAAGAGGGATATTTTGTTTACTAATATTATCACAACATGGCATTTTGGAGACCTTTTGAAACGGAACATAACGAAATTTACCACCAATATAATAAAATTGTTTGAGGACATAAATAATTAGAAATATGTTGGCCAACAACATGAACATACAATAGAAATTTTCTACACATTATATACAAATTATTATAATTTTTTACCTTTAGCAGGAAACTTTTTTAGGGACGCCTATGAAACTATTTTTATACATTCAATACACATTTTTATACGTTCAATTGACTTGGAAAGACTATAACATTTTTTTTCTTTTTTCGCTCCGAGTTATTTCGATCGTTCTAGTGACTATGAAGGGAAAATTCAAAATATACTAAGCATGCATTTTCCTGACATTGTTACAGGATTAACTTTTTCCAAGATTATTTTCATTTTTATTGTTTTGTTTTAGTAAAACTTAAAAATGCAATATGTCAATTATTTATCTTGGTAAATATTTACGAAGCAAAAAAATTTGAAATTATCCTTTCTAAGAGCAAACTCGATTAGTAGCGATTTACTCTGATATAATCTTAATTCAAAATATACGTACCTATATTCTAAACTAATTTATTATACTTATTCTGATTTTAGAAATACAGAGAGAAATCCCCTAAATATAAGATTGTATTCATCTAAACCACAATCTCATTCTACTAGTTCGGCAGTTGTGAAGCTCACATTAGAACCATTTTGCACATATCAATTGAGGTAAGGTAATTATTTTTTTATCCTCGTAAACTAAAAGAACTTTTGACATATTTTTTATGCAGATAATGTTAATTTTACATGGTGTTGTTGAAATTAGTACTAAACATTTAGTGGATGGTAGAATTTCAAAAAATATATATTTTTCTTATGAACCAGAGTTTATTGTCTATCGTCAATAGCAATAAAATACCAATAAAGATTTTTTATTTCATTTTTTGAAGACCCTTAACTTATTAAAGAAGCATATCTTACTAAAGAAGCAAAATTGTATCAAAATGAATTAATCTAAATTGGTTTATTTTCATTTAACGTAGCTACCTTTGGAGTATTGCCCATTTGTGTTTAGATACTATTATTATTATAGGTTAACTTTGCAACAATTGCATTTTTCTCAACAACGGTTCCTTTTCAGCGATTTTAACAAAAATATCATTTTTCGTGTACAATGAATTTTTACATTCTAATACAAGACTTGCACTATAAAAAATCTAACTGAGAGATAGTAGCTAGTGTCCTCTAGCAGATGATAAAAATTAGCTGTAGCTAATTTTAACGCAATACATTGTTTTTTGGAAAAGTTATGTTGTTATTTAATTTTAAAATTGATGCTCTGTCCCCCAAACACGAAAGACAGACAAGGTCCATAGGAAAACATCGTTTTATTTTTTAATAATTTACAACATTTTTTGTACTCGTGTATAAAATTGGTCTTTTACTTTTCCCATATATCTCTGCATTGGGGATGCCCTTTAGTAAATTTTGTGGAAGAAAGTTATTTAGAATTAGATTTTACGTTACACATAAATTTAGGTCTTTTAAAAATTATTTTTTTAACAAAATAACTACCAAATTTTCCTTATTTAGCACAATTTAATACACAATAACTTACAAACTTTGACACTTCACAACAACAAAATGGAGCCGTAGTACCGCTACGCCTAGACTGGAGCTTGAGGAGTTTGGGAACGTGAAAGCTCGTGACTGATTCTTTTGAAGAGAATCTAACTCGTGATGGGATTTTTAAGCAAAATGAAGCTGAGGTTCAAAGTTTATTATATCCGAAAATACAAGGTAAATAATCTATATGTAAACAGGTGGTTTAAGATTACCACTTTTTGCATCTGAGACACAACGGTTAACGCAAATTGTGGGGCGAGTACACATTCGAGCCAGGTAGTCCACGCCTACCTAAAGTACTGCAAATGGTCCGGGTCGGCATTCGCCCACATTTGTAAATGGCTTCAAATCTGCCCTGGTTTGACAGGGCGCTCTCATCATCGCTGGTAAAATGAGTGGAAAAACAGTGGTACTCAAAAAGGACGATCTTGTGTGACATCATCAAAATGTCCTTTCTAAAATGGCTCTATTATGTTCAGGATGTTGGTCATTCCCAATCGGAAATTCGGAATTTTGGAATTTCGAAATTTGAATGGTTTGGCCATAATTCAGGCATCTCTGTATTGCTTTTAAGAATTTAAATTATTTTTGCCCTCCTAGAGGGATTTCTGGGACGCGACAACGGAGTATTCGAAAGTAAGGTGAAAACGTTAACTTCTAGGGCGATATCGACTGCGGTCTATCATAATGTGGTTGTAGGGTCCGAGCAGGATCGGTCGCGGTGTCGGAAAAATTGGAAAGTGTAGTGACATCTGATTTCTCCGTTCCACGTCGTTATTCATGGGCCGATTGGCTTCATCTTTTGGAACGACATCCATTACGGACTGCTAAGCTGTAGTTGGGAAGTCCGGACGACATCGGTCACGATAGCGGGATTCTGGACCGTGGTGAAATGGCAGGCCGTCAGCAGCTGCGACGACGGAATAGCAAACCGTGGTGGTATGGCAAGACGTCTTCGGTGGCGGGGCAACATGTTCAAATGTAACGTGGAATTTGAAGAAAAGGATTTACTACCGCTAACCGAAAATTGCCTATTTTTTCCGAGTTCACCCGAAGCTTTTCTGGCCATAGGGGAGGCATATAAGGTGTCATTTGGTCTATAGTTCGTATAAGCCGTGCAACAAGAGCACCAACACCGACTTTGATACCTACTGTATGATTTGTGTGAAACATAACAAGTGGCCCCTCATTTTTAAGTAAATCGAGGGAGTACAATCTATTTTTAATAGTTTCGTTGCCATCCGAACTACTGTTTCCGAAATAGGTAATTCCTATCTATTGATACCGACTTGCAGATTGGAACGCCTTGTTAGATCGTAATAAGCTGTCCGATTTGCCGCCCCCAGAAAAACCTGAAGTATCCGGAGATTCCAGTGATGACGAACAGCCAGCAAAAATAAGCTGGATTTATATGCTCAAGAAAGATGAGCTAATTAGAGAGCTAGAAAAATTATCTTTAACTACGAAAGGGACACTGCTGATACTCAGGAGACTAGTAAAAATTTTAAGAGAGGGTTATCCCAAGTCGGGGAAAAATCAGCCACAGCCGTCATCTTCCTCCGGACCTGATACAGAATCACAGCGTTTCCAGCCGAGTATGGAATCAACGAGGAGGTCTGTAATCGTGATTCATGGACCAAATGGGGAAATTTTTTACCTGATTTTAAATTATTTTATTTACCAGCCAACTACCAAGTCTTTTTGGAGGAACAGATGCAACGACGCAAGCAGAGCACTAATGAATCTGGAAGAGAGTATGTTGTGGCGTTACAAACATTAATCCGTCGCCACGAAAGATTTTCGCAGGAGAAAACCTTGCGACGTTTATATGTAAACTTACTGCCAGAATTTCGTCAGTATATACGACAAAGTGACATCACGAGTACTAGTGATCTGGTAGCACGCATTGATGAATTTGAGACGTGAGTAAAGAGCCAAGTACCGAAACTTATCACTAGGCTAAGTGTAGACCGAAGAGAGTTGTCGCTTCCAACAAGTTGAGAACCAGTCAACCCACGATCGCCATTTAAACCCAGACCGGTTGAAGAAAATAGACCCAGATCCTGCCTCCGAGAGACTTGTTGAACAACCCCCACAATCACCCTAGATTCAGCCTAGATAATCAAGAACTCCGTCTCCTGGCACTATGAACCGGAGAGTCGTTTGCTGGAGATGTAGTCAAGCTGGCCACAACCGGTATGAATACCGAGCTCCGCCGAAATTATTTTGCTCCAGATGTGGGCGAAATGGAGTGATCACCCATGACTGTGTAACCACCCTTCAACATCTCATAACGCAGCAATCACCGGAGCAGACAACCGTCTACATATACAAATGAAAATTAAAGACAAATACTGTTCCGCACTTGTAGATATCGAAGCTTTACTTTCTTATATAAGTAAGAGGATAGCTAATTATTATTGTACAGAGCTGAATATACCGTTCTAAAGAACTGGGAATACGATATTTCATTCCTCGGACGCCAGCAACCCCAATTTTCTACATCTGCTCGGCTTCCTAGCCAGTAGAACCTTCTTCTAACTTTATTCAGTCTTGTTTACGCTAAAGTGTCCTCCACCTTCACCAGCAGTTTGTTGACTATTCCTTGGAAGTACGACCTTCTTCCGTACCTCGTTGGCATTTGAACTTTTCTATCTATTCAGTAACCCATTTTCTAAGATGAGTGACTCCCATATTGTCCAGTAAGCTTTTACCGACAGTCATTTGTCCGATATGTCTGTCCATATTGATCGAATCTGATGTTCTTTCCAACTAATAATCTATTTTAGACTGTCGTTTCGCTGGAGTATTTGAAAACTTTCTCCGTGGTAGTGAATTATATATGGGGTGATCTCTCATAACTTTTATTCTTAGAATTTCGGTAATACGTGATAATACACCTCTGGCATGTGCGTTTGGTTACAAGTCATTACGTTGTCTGAACATCTCGATTATTTGAATTAAGGCTCAATAATCTACATCTGGAATATGGAATCTGGAATTTAGGGAGGGTAGCTTAAAAGCTACAGCACTTAGGCCCCTTGTACTTCCTCCCGTTAGATCAATCCACTTGAGCCGCAACCAACCTGTTACAGATCTCTCTAATATAGGCCATAGAAGGCCAACGTTCTCCCAACACGGATTCTCTTATTGACGAGACGGCAGTGCATTCGCATAGCACATGTAGTACTGTTTCGTCTTCCTGTTCACAACCCCTAGAAAGAGGTGTTTCACACTTCATGTTGTGAAGGTGGTTCCTTAGCCTGTAGTGTCCAGTTTGAATACTTATCAATAGTCGAAGATTTGACCTTATATCATCCCACCATTTCATAAACTCTTTGTGGGTGTTTTCTTTAATAATTCCAATAAGTGCTGACAGCGGAAGCACACTGGAGGGACCGAGTTCAAAAATATTGAGACCCGATGCACTCTTGGCTAACTTGTCAGCTTCTTTATTGCCATTGCACCGCATACAAATATGCTGTTGGAAAATGAGGCCACGACCAGTGCCTGATGACATTCTCATACCGACCTAGTCATTATCTTATGATTACGTAAGATCAGCAATGCTTGTCTACTATCTGTATAGATTCTGATGGTTTTACCCGCAGTGTACCTATGGGCAATTTTTTAGCGGCTATGGTTATACCTTATTCCGTTTGTACCACGGTAGCATGCATATCCATTGCCCACTGATATCGGATGCGCAATTATCTAGAATAAATTCCACATCCTGCACCTTCCTTCCTTTTTGATCCGTCTGTGAAGACGTTGATTACATCTTCGTGGGCGGTCTCCTCCAATCTTCTAATGAATATGGTGTAGGGTCTGTCGAACGCAAACCGAGGAAAAATTCTTTCAGTGTCTGCCTGTAACGGTCCCAATTTGAGATCCTATATAGCAGGAAGAAAAACATTCGATAATACCTTTATTTGTAATAAGAAATAGTCCTAGTAGCGCCATCTTGTGATCGGAGTAATACGCGGACGAGACAAGTGCGCGAATTCTACTTTGGCTGAACAAGGTTGCGCGAATGGCCTACAGGCTGCGTGAAATAAGAAATTAAAGGAAGCGGACGAAATGGGAAGAAGATGGCGACAGAACGAGAGGTCTGGTTGGACTTGTAAATTTGAACATCAGATATGACCTGGCGAAATTAATAGTTTGGTGAAAGTATCACTGCTATTTTTTATATGTGAGGCCTACGTTATTCAAGTTTAAATGTTTGCGAGTGAAGAAATTTACTAAGAATTAAGATGGCTTGGGAGTTGAACGCAGCCATTGTTGTTCCCGATTTCGTAAGTTAAGTAATACCTTATATTTAATGATTGAGCTAGCTAAAAAGGTGCTACGACTGTTTTAGAGATCTCTCGCGTGTAAACTAATTTTAACTTTCCGCAAAGACACTTTTCCTCGTCGATAGTGAAATTAATAACTTAATATTATAAACTTTTAATAGTTGTTTTAGATAATATCCTAATTTTTGTATAGAGTTAACTTGTAGTCCAGTCGTTATAGGCATGAATCAGCCTGTTTCGGGAAAAAATACCATTAGAAGTTTCTCTGCGGAATATTGTTCGGAAACGTGTTATAAACAAAATATCAAAAAATCAACTCGAGGCTAGTTGGGAAACTTTGGTTAAACAATGGTCAAAGTTATGGAAAAGTGGTTTTTTGACTCGCGTAAAAAAATATTATTCATAGTGAAAAAAGTTTATACAAAAAAGGTAGGTATTAAATAAGCCTATAAAATGAGACAAGTCCGATTAAATTCCGATAATTTGTTTATGCGCAAGAGCTCAAAAATGGTCGAAAATTTCAATTGCTAATAATTAATGCAATTTTCATCGCAGACACTTGTAATTCAGGATTTTTGAGGTTTTTTACACCCTTAATAAGTGGTAAAAAATTCAACCCGAAAGCTTCATTGGTTTGGCGTTGGCGGTATTTGTTATCTAAGAACATGCTATTTTCAATTCATTTTTCCCAAGCTCAAAGGCGTTGTATAGCTTCGATCATTAGTTGTTTTTGTACCTAAATAGTTGTATTAACATATGCATTTACTGAGAATTTAATTTTTCAAATTTAAATTGTTTAAAAATGACTGAAAAATTGTTAATATTTATTAAATTGTTAAGATAGGTAATTATTATAAAATGAAATAGCCTCTATAGTTTAATTAGTACTATTCTTCTTCGAATTTAAAAAAAAATCGTTCTAAGTTGATTAGAAGCTGAGACTTTTTTTTATTTAATCACAGTGACCTTAATTATTAATATTAAGAGCCGAAATTTAGCGAGAGTATACATTAAGAGTAGAATAGCTGTGACGATTCTGCTCCACAATTCAAGATGGCGACTGGAGCAGGATCGGTATAGCTTTCAGCCGGCTACGTCACATCGGCTGACGTCTGCGCGGTAAAGGTTGATGACCGTTCGTACTGACTAGAAGTATTATTTATGTATGGATCTATCATTAATAGTAGGGCTGATGATTTAATTAAAAATCAAATACAGAAAGTTTTTTATTTGTTCTTGTTTATTACAATTCTTATACAATATAACATGTTACAATACATTATTTTTATCAATCCAGGAATTATGTTTGTCATCGTAACCTAACCATTTGACAAAAACTTTATTTCCCTTTTTTCGTAACACCTTTTCAACTAAGTGGGCGTCAGGATGTTTTACTTTTTGCAATTCCAGTTCATAGAAGCCTCCTGTTATTTCTTTACCACTCTCATCCTGCAATAAATATGTTGTGGGATTCGTTAATCTTATTTTCCTAATGATAAATATTTCACTAGACCAATTTGGTGTGTAACCTTTCTTAAAAGCTTCTCTATATTTGCTAATTCTCACATGGTCGCCTACTTTAAATTTTGTTATTTTATCAGCAATTTTTAAATGAGTATATGTTGACTTTAATAATGATTTCTCATTCCTTGATGTAACTGTATTTGGTTTCATCCTTATTGTAGAATGGACAGTGTTGTTATATCTATCAACAATTTTATCTAAAATATGAGTCCACTTATATTCTCCTGCTAAACTAAAAGAACGCCAAAGCATATTCTTTATAGTTCTAATGGAACGTTCCACAATCGAAGCCTTCTTCGTACTATAAACACTGTAGTGGTTAATATTATATTTTTTCATCAGTTTCTTGAAATTCTCATTATAGAATTCCTTTCCCATGTCAGTTTGCAGATTTTTCGGAATTT
The DNA here is from genome assembly GCF_000390285.2 of Anoplophora glabripennis. Lineage (NCBI taxonomy): Eukaryota > Metazoa > Arthropoda > Insecta > Coleoptera > Cerambycidae > Anoplophora > Anoplophora glabripennis. The sequence goes on from NW_019416926.1 coordinate 226,588, forward strand.
TTTTAAAACGTTGTAAAATCATATTCATTGCAATTGTAACATCTTGCGCTGATTTGCTTACTAGAGGTTTTGTCCATACGAATTTAGAAAAACAATTAATAACGATTAGAACATACTTATATCCATTATTTTCCTTTGAATATGGTATCAAATCAATTAAATCAGCTTGTATTAAATCATTCAGACCTTTTATTACGGTTCTACGTCTTCTGAAATTGATTCTGGCAGGCTTGTGTAATTCATTAACAATGTCTTCTTTTACACTTGTTGCATATTTGTTAA
>NW_019416926.1:228534-318275 GCF_000390285.2 Anoplophora glabripennis
ATATCAGTATCACCACTTTGAGGTTTAATAAAATTACATACTAATACAACATTAACTTTAAGCATTGATTTCTGACGATATGTTTTAATTTTCCTTTGAAAACTATTAAAGGCTTTATTTAAGAAGCATAATGGATCTTTGATACTTAAATTTGCAATTAATCCTGTACACACTCGACCATCGAAGCAAGAATCAATCGAATGCCAAATTAAATATCGACTACGTTTTTTTTCGGCAGTATTATCCTCCAAGCCCGCTCCAACTTTACTAGAAATATGTTTTAGGTGTTGCAACTTAGCTAAATAACATTTCAATAATGCTAAGTTTCCTTCTAATTTAAAAGGATTTTCGGCTTCCTCTTGATGGTTAATTCTATTTTTTATCGCTGTCTTCAACAATTTCACATTCTCTTTCACTAACTTGATTTGACTGATTATCTCTTCTTGAGTTTTTACCAATTTTACGGCTTCTCCAGTAGTTCTTACAATTGTAGAACTAATAGACGTTATGTTTTCAGGATTCATATTTACTTTATATCACTGTACGGTCGCACTGAATCAAGGAAAACAACAGCAAGCAAGCGGCAGCAGCAGCAAGACCAGATTAGTATGAGATGTATAAATATAAACTGTGTGGTTTACAGAAGAATACGAGTCATTTATATGCGCAATGCTGCTGGAAGCTTGCGCAGATGAAGTGAAACGTTTGATCGTTTTGAGGCATTCTACCACAGTTTTGCCTTTGCTGTTCTTAAATGTAACTTATTCCTTTACACTAATTCTGATTTTGAACAATACATGCTCTTAATTATAGCACTACAACAACTATGTTACAGGTAAACTAATAAAACATTCAAAAAATTTTTTGTATATTTTGAATATTACAAGGAAAATAATGAAATTCGAGAATATATAATATTTCTTTATTACAGGTAAACTAATAAAACAGCCAAAAAATGTATAACTTACTTGAATATTTTGATTCAGGTTTTGAACAAGGTATATCCTTAAATATTACATGGAAAATAATAAAAGACAAAAATATATAACTTATTTCTTTATTTTACGTATTCTAAATATTAATTGTACAATTTATAAGCATTAGCTAATGCACATGCACAACTGCCCAGCTTGTGATTCCAACATTCCGGAATCGTCGGTTTTAATTTAGGATGTTCCGGAAGTTCCATTATCGGCTTATTTATATACTTCAAGAATTCTGCTTTCTGTTTTCCTTTAACAAAAATAATTCCAGCTGTCTTGGTTGCTCCCTCAAGAATTTTAGGGAAATCGAGAGATACATAACCATCATCCCATGGAATACTATGATGAAAATTCATTACCCAATTCGCCTCCTTTTGTAGCTCTGTTGATAGCTGATGAAAAGGAAAAGGTGGGTTAAATATATAATGATAAGAAATTTTAGCATTATAAATCCCCAGTTCCTTCACAGTCCACCTGATTTCTCCTTTCTTGTTACTAATCTTGAAGGACTGAATATCAACCACACAATCAGAAGTCATTTTTCTAAGGATGTTTAATTGCAAAAGAGTATTTCAATTCAGATACTAATATCTGCAATATGGTTACAAACGATAGGACACTGCTTATATATTTTCCAAATGATCTCAAGTCAGCGGTTCTAACGATTACGGTGGGGAGTAACGAATCCATGAATACATTATTGTATAGGCCTTAATGGAACACTTTACATAACTTCATATGATTTTCGCTCATCATAAATAAATAAATAGAAAATAGGATAAAAAAAATTGTTCCCTTGACTTAAGAGACGATTCCAAAAAATTTCAGTTATTCACTCAGAAAAAGTGAAAATATGAAAATGTGGATTTTTATGTTTTCAAGGGTACTCTTTCAGAATTCGTGATCAGAAAAGACCTAACTCGAAAAAAATATGAGTTTTGGAAAAACATGAAATGAAAGTACGTATAATATAGTATAAAGTTCAATAGATTAGAAAAATTTGGCCAATGCTATTTTCTGAAAATCGCAATAGGCAGTATGTCAAGGTCACATATTTTTCTTGCTTAATATACAAAAATTCAACATGATTTGACATTCCCTAATCGACCTTATATGAAATTATTCAAAAAATAAACCTTTAACAAAGAACCTATACACATCTGAAATTTGAACATTTTTGAAAAAATTTCTGAAATCTAAAAATGAAACCAATCGTTGAATTTTTTTTCAAATGCTAGCAAGTCATAGCAGAGGATGAGTAGAGATAAAATTTCATATAAATTTTATCGTCAAGCGTCGCCTTCGAGGGTTAGGGGTAAAAAACGAAATATTTAACAGTTTTTTCGTTATAACTTGACTACTAAAAGGGATAGAAAGTTGATTTTTTTTGTTATAAACAGGAAAGAGAAAGCTTTCGAACGGTGGTATAAAATTTGATTTCGCAACTAGTAAGACAATCGGGGGTGGGGTAGCTCAAAATTTTACATAAGGATGAGAGGTCGCGATCTTACTTTTCGAATTCTGGGACATAAGTAATTTCCAAAAATGCAATAAAAAAAATAAGCGACAAAAAAAATTATATATATACAGGGTAGCCCATCGAAAACGTACCGCAAGGCATTACAGGGTAGTAATGAACTTTTCGGCAAAATCCAAAAACAGGTAAAGTTTGCTTCTGAGGGGGACAACTTTTGGCGCAAAAAGCATAGCAAAATCTTCAACCCCCCTTCTGTGAAACCAACTGGATGTTTCTTAAAAATTAACTCATAGAGTCCAGGAGTCCCCTTATAAGTTAACCTGCCTATAATTCAATTATTACCATCGAATTGTAGAGCTGCATTACCAATTTTTAATTCATTATGATCGGGATCATATCTAACACCATATCTAAAGTCAAACTCATTATGAACATCACCAATCATTTTATGAACATATTCTCTGGGTAAAGGATCAACAGCTTTTTTCCGTGATATAAAACCAGGTAAACTCACATAAGTTGATGTTCCCCCTTTCAAAGATGAAAATTTGTTAATATTGACTTTTAAATGTAAAACCTCTGAAAGAGCCCAACCTGAATCTTTTTCACTAAATTCTTCTAATTTATTTGTTAAAACATGAATTACGTTATCATTGTACCAAGTTTTTAAATTAGTATTTATATCGATTATATGATTTTTTGTAGAAAACGTTTTCATATCAGTATCACCACTTTGAGGTTTAATAAAATTACATACTAATACAACATTAACTTTAAGCATTGATTTCTGACGATATGTGTTAATTTTCCTTTGAAAACTATTAAAGGCTTTATTTAAGAAGCATAATGAATCTTTGATACTTAAATTTGCAATTAATCCTGTACACACTTGACCATCGAAGCAAGAATCAATCGAATGCCAAATTAAATATCGACTGCGTTTTTTTTCGGCAGTATTATCCTCCAAGCCCGCTCCAACTTTACTAGAAGTATGTTTTAGGTGTTGCAATTTAGCAACATTTCAATAATGCTAAGTTTCCTTCTAATTTAAAAGGATTGTCGGCTTCCTCTTTATGGTTAATTCTATTTTTTATCGCTGTCTTCAACAATTTCACATTCTCTTTCACTAACTTGATTTGACTGATTATCTCTTCTTGAGTTTTTACCAATTTTACGGCTTCTCCAGTAGTTCTTACAATTGTAGAACTAATAGACGTTATGTTTTCAGGATTCATATTTACTTTATATCACTGTACGGTCGCACTGAATCAAGGAAAACAACAGCAAGCAAGCGGCAGCAGCAGCAAGACCAGATTAGTATGAGATGTATAAATATAAACTGTGTGGTTTACAGAAGAATACGAGTCATTTATATGCGCAATGCTGCTGGAAGCTTGCGCAGATGAAGTGAAACGTTTGATCGTTTTGAGGCATTCTACCACAGTTTTGCCTTTGCTGTTCTTAAATGTAACTTATTCCTTTACACTAATTCTGATTTTGAACAATACATGCTCTTAATTATAGCACTACAACAACTATGTTACAGGTAAACTAATAAAACATTCAAAAAATTTTTTGTATATTTTGAATATTACAAGGAAAATAATGAAATTCGAGAATATATAATATTTCTTTATTACAGGTAAACTAATAAAACAGCCAAAAAATGTATAACTTACTTGAATATTTTGATTCAGGTTTTGAACAAGGTATATCCTTAAATATTACATGGAAAATAATAAAAGACAAAAATATATAACTTATTTCTTTATTTTACGTATTCTAAATATTAATTGTACAATTTATAAGCATTAGCTAATGCACATGCACAACTGCCCAGCTTGTGATTCCAACATTCCGGAATCGTCGGTTTTAATTTAGGATGTTCCGGAAGTTCCATTATCGGCTTATTTATATACTTCAAGAATTCTGCTTTCTGTTTTCCTTTAACAAAAATAATTCCAGCTGTCTTGGTTGCTCCCTCAAGAATTTTAGGGAAATCGAGAGATACATAACCATCATCCCATGGAATACTATGATGAAAATTCATTACCCAATTCGCCTCCTTTTGTAGCTCTGTTGATAGCTGATGAAAAGGAAAAGGTGGGTTAAATATATAATGATAAGAAATTTTAGCATTATAAATCCCCAGTTCCTTCACAGTCCACCTGATTTCTCCTTTCTTGTTACTAATCTTGAAGGACTGAATATCAACCACACAATCAGAAGTCATTTTTCTAAGGATGTTTAATTGCAAAAGAGTATTTCAATTCAGATACTAATATCTGCAATATGGTTACAAGCGATAGGACTGTGTTTATATATTTTCCAAATGATCTCAAGTCAGCGGTTCTAACGATTACGGTGGGGAGTAACGAATCCATGAATACATTATTGTATAGGCCTTAATGGAACACTTTACATAACTTCATATGATTTTCGCTCATCATAAATAAATAAATAGAAAATAGGATAAAAAAAATTGTTCCCTTGACNAGCTCACTCTGGAACGAAGAAAACGTTCCAATACCGCTTCAGTGAAGCGGATAAGGGGGATGGTTAACCAATTCGAAGAAATGGTTGATGAAATAACAAAAAAATAGTTATTTCCTCGATCATTGAGTTCAGACTCTTTTTGTAACTTTTTAATCTGATTTTTAGTTTGTAATATTTTAGGTTATTTTTATGTACATATAATCTGATTTTAGTTTGTAATATTTTAGGTTATTTTATTATTATTATTATTATTATTGTTTGTATATAGTTTTCTAGAAATAAAAATATATTGTTATCAATTCATTTTTTTTTCTTACCAATCGAAATTTCTATGAGACAATAAAATATTTTCGTTAAATATTTAGTGCTTGCTTACAACTTTTTACTTCTACTTTTACCGACACAATAAACAATTTTTTATTACAAGAAATGTAGAATAAAACTAAGCACACAAACAAAATCCTTGATATATATTCATTGCTACTATTTAAATTTTGCTTAAATAAATTAATTATTTTGAAAAAGCGTTTCTAAAACATGCATTTTCAGTTATCCTAACCCTACATTTTAACAAATTTTTCACATACAAATAAAAATAAACAATTGTATATGTATGACTGTGAAGATACATTTACAAAAACATATATTTTCATAGATTTCAGCACCTAAAACCTTATTGGTTTGATCAACTTTTGTATCTGTTTTCATGTTTTATTGCAGACATCTTTGCACATATCATCCATGTTATTAGATAAGCTGGATCATTCAGTTGTTAAATATTCAAAATTATTTTTCTTCAGATTCAGTGTATATAAGGTTTTATTTTATAGTATATGTATGGGGTAGAATAAACAACATTCAATACAAATATTTTTATTTTGTAACTATTGCAAAACATGGAATATAAGACATTGTAGACAAAAGTTTATTTCAAATACATAACATTATCAAATATTAATAATCATTTTATGAATCCATTTTCATGCATCATCTTGGATAAATATAATGTTCGTTGTTGTACCAATTTTTCCTTTACTAACCATATATACAGGTCGACTTCTTAAAGCATCGTTAAAGTTTTCAATACCTTCCTTTTCAAAATGTATGTAAAATCTTCTTGGTAAGTAGCAGGTAAAATTTTCAGTTTCGGCCACAATACCGTCACCAAATTTGGTTTTACTAAACCTCAGTTTCACTATTTTATACTTTTGATTTATATGTAAATCTTTAATATTCTTCAGTTCTTTATATGAAGTTGCCTTGTTCAACTTTTGCAGATCCATGTTGAATGTAAATGAATGTTATAACTGAGTTCAAATAAGTCTCATATATGTATATATACCTTACCCGACCATATTTCTCCAGTACCTCCTCTATCTTATTTACCCTCCTACTTTTTATAGTGGAAGGGTTAGGCTATCAGGATATATATACCTGCATTAAACAAGTAAATGTATCATTATTTCAACATTTACAATTATTTAACTTGAAAATATATATTTTCTTATTAATATGGTTTACAGGGGTAAGTAATAATTGAAACCTTAATATCTCGGAAATAATAAATTATTTTTTTGTGATTATCTAGTTTTTGACTAATATATATTTGTTACAGATTTTGTCAATTGTCCATTAGTTCCCAATCATCGTCTCTTACGACGTCGGTTGGCAAAACATTTGAAAAAATGTAGACGAGACCTGTATCAGCAACAATTAGTTGCCCGTAATCGTTTCTTACGACGTTGGTTGGTAGAACATTTGATAAAATGCAGCCTGTATCAGCAACAAAATTTAAATCTGAGGAACTGGGAGAGCATCAATGATGGACAACAGAGCACTGTTAACAATGGGCCATGGGTTGCTCAACAGGAGGGACAGGGATCATATTGGAATAACGCTCCAAATGATGATCTCAGGAATTTAATTCAGAGAAACCGGGAGCGTATCAATGATGAACAACAGAGCACTGTTAACGAAGGGCCATCGAATGCTCAACAGGAGGTAGAGGAATCAAATTGGAATAACGTTCCAAACGAAGATCTCAGCAATTGGCTACCACATTTGCAAATGTGGTTAAATCTATCACAAAATAATGTTTGAATTATATTGTATTGTTTTAATAAATAATATTTTAAAAGCTCACTGTGTTTTATTTTTATATAACAAAAAGTAATGAAATTCCCATATTAAAACAAATGTTATATGATTCAAAAAAAACATTATAACATTAGACGCACTAGCAACAACAGTTACTTGGAATTATTTTTATCAAAGTAAGAACTAGGAACATGCTTCGATCCATCTGCATCCTTAAAATAATCCTTAGTTTCACATGGGAAACATTTTCTGTTTGGTAGGTCGCAATCTCCTCCGCATTTGATGCACTTATACTTTACTGGAACAGGCATATTGCAATCAATAAATAAAACTGTTCAGCACAATTCTAATGTAATAATGATTGAAGAAATCTAAAGTCACCTACTTTTATACCAGCACACACACCAGACAGGTTAGGTATCCTCAAAATAATACACAAATATGAGTATAAAACTTTATTTTATAGTTAGAAATATGTTAACAAAATCTTTCATAGTAAATACGCGATCGATGATTATTATCTAAAATACTACTTATAGTAAATGATACATCGTTAATTCTTTTCTGAAAGTGAGCTCTATCACTGATCAATTCCATCCAATTTGATTTTCTTGCCTTTTCAAACCAGCCATCAGGGTCCATAAGTATATAAGTTTTATTATTATCCAAGTTAAACACAACCCGCTTTTGACCACTCATTGTATCAGAAGAAATGCTAAAAAATCATCAACAACCCTACTAATAATAATAGATCCATACATAAATAATACTTCTAGTCTTCACGAACGGTCATCAACCTCTACCGCGCAGACGTCAGCCGATGTGACGTAGCCGGCTGAAAGCTATGCCTATCCTGCTCCAGTCGCCATCTTGGATTGTGGAGCAGAATCGGCACAGCTATTCTACTACTCCCAAAAGCTTGCTTACGCATGGCATGCACAAAGACGTTCTCCACGCGCGTTTGCATGACCAGAAAGCATGAACTTTTGCAACCCCCTTTCCTTCTTCTGCATTTTTGCAGTCTCTTGTGCATTGCATTTTTGCATATCTGCATGCTTAGTTTTAAAAATTATATAATCATAGTTAATAGTCGTTTTCGTATGTTATAGAGTTGAACCAGGGACCAGGCGAGAAGGAATCACCGTCGGGGCCGCCCTATCGCCACCGACGCCATCCCCGCTGCCACAGAGCCGGGATCGGAGCGGTCCAGGAAGACCTGAACCTTTTTCCCCGTCCTTACGTTCCCTCCTGCAGGTTTCTCGCTCGCTCTTCCTGCAGGCAGTAATCGAGCTAGCGGATCATTTAAATAAAAATAAAGAAAAAACCACAAAAAAAATATACAAAAACAAAAAATACGATGCTAAGACAATCTGAACTTGGAAATACCATACGAGGGAGGTGTCGTGGACGACGGGCGCTTCCCGCCAAAACGAAAAAACCGTTACAACTTCGGCGCAACGTGATTGGCTCCCGCGCCGAAGTAACGGTTTTGTGACATAACGAACCTTATAAAAAGGCCCTGAAAAAGGGAACAGGGATTCATTCCGCACTGACCACAACCCCGTGAGGTTGTGCATCGTATTTTAGCTTTCTACGAAAGTTTCGAACTCGCAAGTTCGAACTGAGCTATTTTGCCGTGAGCAATTAATTCATTTAAGCCTTTTGCATTGCATTAAACCCCGTGAGGTTTTCCGCATGTAATTTGCCGCATGCGCTACATAATTTCTACGTCCTAAATTCTCGTATTTTCTAAATTACTCGCCACTGAGGTCGTGGTAATTTATAATTAGATTCATTCGCTACGTGATATACAGGGTATTCCAAGAGTCAGTTGTCTGAGCACCGACCAGCAATTGACTCACAATAAGAATTCGTTGACAACAGTCTATCTATGATATTCGCAATATTCATTGCGAATTAAAAACTAAAGAATTCAGTCTGTGACTTTCATTGCGGACTATAAACTTTACCGCCGTGGCAATCGCGTGCCTCAACGAGGGATTTACCATCAGTGAAGCTAATTGACCGTTGCCGAGCGCCTGCAAAGATTTACGGTCTCTTGGCCCCCACAGAAGCACGAACAGGAGCAACTCACCAAGAGGCTTTGCACTGGGTTTGACGCCGGCGTCTGCCCTAAGCCCTAGAAACAACAAGACAGAGCCAGCGTTCTAACGACAGGGTGCGACAGTAAACCGCCCTCGAGGAAGCGACTGGGCCCAAGCAAAAAAAAGACGACCATCGGTCACCCGTGAAATATAGCTTCGTGCTCGACTGGCACGTCGTAAACCGGGCTTACGTGCGGCCAGTTTCCGGAAACTGATGAGATGGTGAAGATTCGCGCTCGCGTTTCGCGTTAGGGACTTTGCTGTGCGCACCACCGGCACAGGGAGGTCCTTAAGAGAAGCAGGGTAGGGTTTTAAGAACATCCCCCATCAAATTTCCAAAATGGAGCCAGAGCATCGAAGAAACCATAAACACAGACCTCAGTTTTGAGACAAAAAAATGGATTTTCACTATTTTAGTTTTTTGAATACTTTTTTGAATAACTCAACAACGGAAAGCAATCGGAAAACTTTCCACTCTTGATTTTCAATTCGTTTTTGTCTCCTTAATCAAATCCTAGAAGGACGGGCGTCACTTTTGGGACACCCTGTATAATATCAACCTGCCCCCGATTATCCGCGACATATTGAGTAACACACACGAGATTAGTTGAAGTAGATTTCCCGTTCATAAAACTATGTTGATTTATGGTTACAATATTTGACATGGTTATAGACCTAATGATACACGATGTTACCGAAACCACAGATTAATCCAATGGATCGATAACTTCCTTGATTTCAATATTAAATTAAATATGACAGTCAGATTACGAATAAAGGTACTACTACAGTCCTTTACCACAAACGCAGGGATTTCATCCGGCCCCATTGACATTTATAGTTTCAGTTTGGGCAGACCGCGTTTGACATCATCCTCTGTTATGATGAGCATGTTATTTGACTGAAAGTTAGGTACATTAACTTTAGTCCATTGAAAAGTTACATTTGGGGTTGTAGCCCTTGTGCATCGGCCGCCATCTTGTAAAAAGGGCTGCGAATTTTTTATACTACTACAGAAAATTTGTAAATACATTTTTTTGTTGTAAATTAAATTCTCTACAAATTTGGCTACGTAACTTTTAGTCGTAGAACCAAAAATAACAGTTATTAATGAAAATAAATAAAAATTTGGGAACGAATTTTCTTTTAGTCGTTATAACTTTTTTTCTGGTCATTTTACAAAAATAATTTCCATTACAAACTTTTTTCAAATTTTGTTTATTTATTAGGGTTTTACAGCGATGCGAAACTTATACTATTCTCCAGTACTAATAAGTATACATTAATATGAATGATTAGGCTTAGTTTTCTCTCATCTTTCCATTATTTTTATAAGAAACATTTTAATGATTGACATTGCAATGTTGTTAATTAGTTATTGACTCTTTTCCCCACCCCCTACGAGATATAGTCTGGTGGCGCGTTTTTCTTTACGTCGTATCCCTAGCAGGCAGAATCCTCGGACATTTTCTAGCTGCCATAATAATTAGTGTAATTAAAAATATCGAAATATATTTCCCAATCTACTGTGTCCTCAGTCTCTTTGATGGCCCAGGCTGCGACTCAGGATCTGGTTGAACTTCCGATATTGAATATAATATGAATGGTTAGGCATAGGAGGTGTCCTTCAAAGTTTTCTTCCAGTTGGGCTACCACGTGCGTGCGTGACGTATTTAAGTGTGAAAAGTATCTTGAGTCTTGTGGACACTATTTTTAATTTTGTGGACAAGATGTGGGTTTCAGTGTCGACCAAGCAGAATCAGATGCAGATACCCTCATCGTTCGCTCCGCTCTTGCTGCATCCCAATCGTTCTACTCAGTCACTATTGTCGCCGAAGATATCGGCATTCTTGTATTGCTCACGGCATTTGGAAGAACACATTCAAATGTATTTTTTTAAACCATCAAAAGTACCTACAGCCAAACAATTATATTGTCCGTCAAGTTTTATGTACGGAGACGTCATTGCGGATAATCTGTTGTTTCTCCATGCCTTCTCAAGATGTGACACGACTTCAGTAACTTACAACATCGGTAAAATGAAATTTCTCACAACCCTGGAAACACGTCCTGAATTAGCTAGTGGAACAGCGTTATTCCTCAATGAGAGAATCGACCATACTTTGCTCATTGCCGTTGGCGAACGTTTTTTCATCTCTTTATATGGTAGCAATAAAGATGATAATTCTCTTGACAGTCTTAGATATAAACGATTCGCCAAGTCAGTGACAAAGAATACATTTAATTTGTCTTCACTTTTCGCATCGCTGTAAAACCCTAATAAATAAATGAAATTTTAAAAAGTTTGTAATGGAAATTATTCCTTGAAAACCCCTCTATCAAAATGCTCTGATGTAATTTTTTTGTAAAATTACCAGAAAAAAGTTATAACGACCAAAAGAAAATTCGTTCCTAAATTTTTATCTACTTTCGTTAATAACTTTGTTATTTTTGGTTCTACGACTAAAAGTTACGGCACTAAATTTGTAAAGAATTTAATTTGCAACAAAAAATGTATTTACAAATTTTCTGTGCGACGAATAGTTTGTCCGATATAGTAAGTAGTAGTATAAAAAATTCGCAGCCCTTTTTACAAGATGGCGGCCGATGCACAAGGGTTGCGACCCTCAGACTAATAAATAAAGGGGACGCCGTTATTTACATTCGATAGTGAAGTGTTGACATATGTGTATTTACAAACATTGGTACTTGTGACGTCCTTGACGTTGATGCCAATGTTACCTTTTTTTCTTTATAATTAGGTACAGCGTTCATTTTAATTGATTATCGTACAAGAATCTACCTCATTCTTGACCTCGACTTACAAATTAGTTACATTGTAATATGCATAAGACTACGACACTATTTGCTTGCAACTTGTTTTATAATTATAGATTTTGAATATCTGAAAAAAAAATACATTATTGAAATTCCTAGCAATACAAACGCCGTAAGTGGCATCATTGCCTGGTATTAAACGGTTCTAAAGGGGACGCCATTATTACAGTCTATTGTTGTGAAATAGATATTAGCCGAGTTCAGTGTTGTGTGTCTTTTTAAACTGTGTTTTTCTATTTAATTTCAATAAAAATGTCAAAATGGTGTATAATATGCCGACAATTACAGGAAAAGAGCCAAATATGTGCTACTTCTTTTCACAAGTAAGTTTGACATTGTTTCCATGGGTTTTCTTACAAGGGTGTAAGGTGTCCTAAGTATTTTATTTGTTAATTTATTATGTTTGTATTTTGATACTGATACTAGCTCTGTGTTTATTTGTAGAATACCATAAGATCCTGCGATACGAGCATTGTGTCTAGAAAATTTAGCCAAATCTGAATATGATTTATCAAAGGACAGATATTACAGATATTAAGGTAACAGTAATTGGAAAACGATGTCTCACACATGGAGCTGTCCCTATTAATACAACCTTTGGAAGGTAATACGTTTTAGCACAGTGTTGATGAAAAGGTTGTGCCGTCTCAAAGGTTCCCCCTTCGAGAAATTGCCAGTGAAGGAAATTTTATATAGATGTTGCTATAAAACATCTTCAATCACATGTTATCCATGTTCCATAAGAGACGAGCTGTCAATGCTATGAGCTCAAAATTCAGTTTATTTTTGTTGCGTACATTTAAAACATGTTTGGAACATGTTTATTTTCCCATACGATTAAAAGTTGTTCAATGTAAATTCATTTTTACGTTACTTTTAGTGCAAATATGTTTTGTTTTCTTTGCATTGTTTATATTCCAGCAGATTTTAATGAAATATATTTTTGCTCCTTTTCTTGTAGCTTTATTTAAATTATTTATTTTAATAAATGTAGTTCTTCCAGTAATCGAGAACTACTATGAAATAATAGAACTAATAGCAGGCAATGACATTGAATGCATCATATTTTGTAGCATTGGATACTTGTAAAATTATGTTCGCTAGGTAGCTATAGTATAATGATAGTTTCAATCGAGGAGTTTTTTTTAGTCACTCTTTTGTTCTGGAAATGTTTTTAAAATATTAATTATAGATTTTGAAGAAACCATTAACTTTTTCCTATTTATTGTCTATTTATTACACATGAAAGCTTAAATAATCGAGCACTTTTGATTTTATTCTATTAAAAAGTATAATTTTTATGATTTCCTTATATTATGATAGATTTTAAACCTAAACTCGGTACGCCACTGTACCAGGGACCATTGTGTTTACTTATGTATCATTTGTTTATCAGCATACAATAGGTTGAGGTTACATGTTTACATTGTGTACTGAAATAGGGAATGCTTTATTTATTACTCTGAGTTGCGACCCCACAAACATGGATTTAACTTTACACTAACCCCTTCTTGACATCTAAAAAATAAAATTGCGCGCTCTAACTTTTGCACGCTAAGCCCAAAAAAATGTAACATTTCAATGGAATACTTGTATATTCTGAGTTTGGGACATTACATAGGAAGATTGAAAATACGTCGCATGAGCATTCACTATCATTTGGCCGTTAGTTAATGTCTGATTGTTATAACTCATTTCACTGGGTGTGCTAGAGTCATTCCTTTTACTGGATATACAGGGTGATTCAGTCATAAAGTCATTAATTTTAAGAGGAGATAGAGAAATGAGTATAATACGATGGCGTGATTAAAAAAAATTAAATGCATATTTAAGCTGAAAAAAAATATTTTAAAATCATTATTTAACCCCCTTTTCTGGCTGTTACTGACCGGTTGACGTCAGTCGGTTATTCACAGTATTGCGCACGGCTACGATATGAACAAGGCGCCCTAGATACAACGTTTTCGCTCATATAAAGACAATAAATAAACGGTTTGCTCACGTCAGCTAATAATAATTTAAAATGCTATAAATTATTTTTTATAATTATGCAATCAACATATTAAATTGTTATTGGTGCCCAGTAAGAATCTCGAGGAGGTCTGCGCATGCCTTGCCAAAGATCAGTTTTTATTATCATAATGTTAATTTTTTAATTTACTGTAAGCCTTCGGGCTTACAGCAAATGTTTAAATACATTACAGTTACCGTCTATGCACAAGTGTACACGTTGGATAGATGAGCGGCGGATGCGATGGAATAAACCAGGGTTGTTACGTATTTCTTCAGCGGCATCTTCGATACGATTCCGCAACTGTGATACACGATAGATTTCATATAACCCCATATACAAACGTCTATAGGATTTAGGTCCGGCGAGCGGGCTGGCCATCTTATCGGCCCTCCGTCTAAAAATCCACGGACATCGCGAGCAAAATGGGCTGGAGCTCCGTCGTGCATATACCACATATCCCGTAACATCTGAAAAGGAAGGTAGTAACGCGGCCCATTCAGATGTTCAAATAGAAAATGCGACCCAATTAAACGATCGCTATATACTCCTGCCCATACATTGACACCGAATCTCTTCTGAAAGCTACACCGACAAGTAGTGTGCGGGTTTTCATCTTATCAAATGGGACTATTATGGCTGCAAAGAAATTAGCTCTGTTTCACTTTAAAAAAAATAATATTGAAGTTACAAAACTCCAAGAGTTCAAATAATTTAAATTTCATTTTATAATCATTTCAATTTCATTACAGAAATAATGACATAAAAAAACAGCAGTCACTAGATAAATTATAAAGAGAGGGTGAAAAGTATGTAGTATTTAAATATTGACTGTAAGTAATGCAAGAGAGACTCGTATATTACATAAAAAACAATAGGACAATCGGACGGAGACAAATTCCGGCATAATAAATAACTCGGTGCGTGTTTCAGACCTAGGCTAACCTGTCCAGGTCACTAACCTTCTATCCCACTTTCGACTTGCACATGCACTATATGACTATAGTAGGATCGTTTTCGATGCAAAGTAGAGCAAAAAGTTGTCGGTCTTTTATCAAAGGAAAACCGTGTCATCATTTTTAGGAACCATTTTAAATTTAAAATTAAATTTATTGTAAAATCTGAAATACCGCTGCATACGCGCTGTGTTTTGGTAGTAGCTGTAGTCGCCCAGGTGCATCGAGTGTACGAATTGGTCGGTTATACTAACCTGGCGAGCTTGGTCGTAAATGAGAGAGCGCCTCTAAAAAACAAGTAAACAATAGTGGCGCGTACAGAGGTAAAATGTAGTACATATGTGGACTTTAAAAAACAAATTGGATTTATAATAAATTACATTTAAAATAAATAGTTTATGAGAATAAAGGAATTTTTGTAGGAACAAGAATGCCAGACGTGAACTGATCCTTAAAAATATTGTGTTTTATAATTAGTTTTGATAACTCCAGCTGAATGGAACTGGGCACGTAATCATTATCTTTAAGGTAAATTTTGAACGGGGCTTGCGACTTACCTCAGGTTTTCCTGGGTCTTCTCTGTAGTAGAGGACCCTCAGTATTCAGTCCGGTAATGGGAACAGGGCAAAACAAAATTGCGGCACACTTAAATTTAATTAAGGCAAAAGTATCTTGTATTATATATCGGCACCCGTGAAAAAGCATTGAAGCGTTAACAACTGACGACTCGAACTTCCACTCTCTGTCCCCATGTAGCTGTGTTAGTCGCAAGTCGGTATCGCGCAATTTAAACAAAAAATAATAACAAAAGCGAACAGAACAGCGGATTATTGTGAATGCAATAGGGCTAAACTAAACTAAGGCGAAAATTAATTATATTAAAATGACTATTTTGACGAATACTGAACAGATCCCTTTGTCCAATCATAATGTATAAAGAAATTATTCAAGTTCTAAAACCCTTCAAAGCGTATTGCACTGACAGGCAATGATTTATTACTTTGCATCGAATATGATCCTACTATAGAACTCGGACAAGACGTAAACAAACATTTTTGTCTCGATACATGATAAATAGATATTGTACCTTAAATATTGTGATAACAATTGTTATTTATTCATTAATGTCGATGCTAAAACAACAAATGAACAGGGATTAGTGTTTTCGAATGTACGGTTATTACAATTTATTATTTTTAATATTAACTTTTTCATGTTTTATAATTTATTATGTTAAATAATACACAGTTTTAGTATTATGTTCTATTTATTATTCAATATGCATTTGCGTATAACCAAAGTTTACATAATGAATGTAAACTTTAGTGTAAATGTAAACTTTGGCGTAACCTAGGTAGGTACGTATTGTTTTTGAGAAAGTAATATGTTTTTACCTGTTTAAAATGCCAGCACGAGTAAAACAGCATTCATCTGTCCAGAGCACTTTGTTCATAAAGTTAAGTTCTGCTGCACTTCGATTTAGGAACCAATTGCAAAATTCAAAACGATTGGGGAAATCAGCTGGTTATAAAGCTTAAACTTTTTGCAAATGGTACGGGACGAGTGAATTCTCGCGCAATATCCGTCAAACTTTGGTTTGTGATATCACCAATCGCCTTGAAATTGTTATTATGGAAATAGTAGGCTGCTCCTCGACTAAATTTAAAACAGCCTCTATCACATTTAAGTCATTTTGTCGATGTCCTGCACGTTTTCTGCGCGGTATGATAGACCCCGTGTCACGAAGACGTTGGACGGCTTGCACAATTGTCTGCGGGCTTGGGAAGTTCTGTCTATCAGGGAAACGTCTCCGATATTCAATTGCAGCGGTAAAAATGCGGGAGATATGCAGGGTGGTAGATGTGAATAATCGCTTTAAATTGTTAATGGTTTTGTAACCGTGTGTAGTGTATTTTGTATATTCGGGTATTTAGTGTGCCGACTTTTTTATTTGATAAAATATGGTGTGCCTACAAACAGGTAACTACCTCTGCTTTATTTATTTTCTTTTAACGAAAGTTGACTTCGAGAAATCAGGCTTGTTAAAACATTTTGCACTAAGTTAATACAATTGTTAAAATTATTTATAATATAATGCAGCATGCTCCTTTATTTACTTGGATTTTATTGGTTTCGTACATATGTATACATATACTAAAGCGGATTAAGTGGATACGTTTATCGCGGAACCCAAAGTAAATGTGAACCACAGATTATGATGTGAACTTGGCAACGCTGTTCGCTTCAGCTGACGACTCAATCGTGACATTACGTTACAAAATTCTCCGAGCATCCATGTATCTGGCCGGGCCGTCATCTTAGCGGTAGTTATGGGTTGATTTCCTTCATTTTTAAAAGTCGAGTAAAAATTTTTTTCCGATTTTCTTTATGAGGCCTTCCGAATACGTAGTTAAAATTAATGACATTATGACTGAATCACCCTGTATATGCCCAAAATGTATTGGGGTTATTTTTAATATTATCTTCAATTGATCTTAAGTATTCCCTATAGGACCTATCAACGTCTCTCTTTATTTTGCATCTAAGGTCTCTAAAATCATTATGAAATCTAATATCACCCGATAATTTAAATTGATGCAATAACTTGGATTTCTTTTTTATATCTTTAATAATAGGGTATATCACTTAGGTTTCTTAGTATTACGGAGTTTAGTTTTGGGAACACAAACATCCATCACATCATATATACGATCATACATAAATCTACATGCATCATCGATTTTTTGAATAATATGTAAGAGGCGACCAATCAATGTTACGAAGATTTTCATAAAGTAAAGGAAAATCCGCGCGCCGGAAATTATACAATATATTATTATTATTACATGAAAAAGTCGTATTATTAGTATAATGTTGAAGATGACTATGAATGATTATGATTATGATTATGGTTATGATTATAATGATGACGATGACGGCGATGATAGCAATGAAGGCGATGACGACGAGGACGACGATGGCAACGAGGACGACGATGACGACGAGATCCACGAGGACGACGACGACAACGAGGATGGTGATGACGATGACGACGAAGACAAGGAGGAGGAGGATAATGGTGATGGGGATGGTGTTGGTGATGGTGATGACGATGACGATGACGACATACATACATACACACTCTCAGGTATACATTAATGCACAAACACACATGTACATACCCATACATACCTATACGAACATATGCAGACTACGATTCACACAATAATATTATCAGATAGGTACCTGTACCCTCAAAAAATATATACACAAACGGTCCTTTTCAGTGCCACTAATGTGCAAAAACTGGCTTGACAACCTCTTCGTGGTGCACTTCGGGTTACTCTAATGTCGACGGTAAAGATGACTTATCCAATTATAAACCGGTGTGTGTAATTCACCGTTCGTCTTCAATAGCGATCAGTTATATGGGGATTTGAGATCTGTACCGTCGCACCGACGAGTTGAGCCTGTCAGCCGCCCCAGCCAGTAGATACTTTGCTGTACTTACAATAAGTAAGTCCTTATTGTGAGAACTGCGCAGCTGCTGACGAGCACTGCATGGGAAATTAAGCTGTGTTGGAGAGTTAGTCCACACGAACTTAGCAAACAAGCTGAATTAGATTCAGTTCGTCTTTATCCGTTGCAACGACCAGGCTAGTCCGAAGACCACCGAAGTAATGTTCCGCGCAAATCCTCTGAGGTGACAAGAAAGCTGGCGAGGTAATTGTACTGCAGAGTTAGTTCCACTTCAGCGTTCCGACCGTTTAGACGTGCGCAGGAAAGGACGTCAGTAAAAGGTTTAGGTAAAGACTTGACTACAGTCTGCTTTGTATTAATTATACCTTGAATATTAGATATCTGCCCGTACTACAACGTAGTTGGGTGGTTGTTGTCTCTTTTCGGTACACTTAACCCAACTGCGCGTTCGGCTAATAGGATTTTGTCCCCCCCTTTATGTCCTATGAGTTGAAATGCAGGTCGTAGTTAATCATACTTTTCCTTCAGATTTCCGCCAGCCGCTGGCCTGTCGTGGAGAGCCCTGTTATTACTGTATATTTCTTTTCTTTGTGTAGAGCAAGCCTGTAGTCAGTAAATATAGCTTTGCTCTTTGTCTGAACGGTTGCTTCCGCTCTGCTGGTATCTGAACCCCGCTTTCCGTAATAACAGCTTGGTTGTTCCGCTAACTCTGTTGTGCTTTGCTTTTAGTCAGGTGACCGTTTAACACCGTACCTTTATTTTACCGTTTCCAGTAGTGACCAGCCGTTTGTCACCATCTAACCGTAGCTTAATAGTAGCAGTATAGGACTGTAAGAAACGTAAATATTTATCAAGTCTGACTTTTATTCCTGTGTGAAGCTTGACTCTTTCTAGACTCTCTGGACATACCGTGCCTTCACTATGGCTGCCCGAGTAGCTGTTTTTCTACACTGTAAACAGAAACTGGCGCGCGAGGTAACCGCCGCCGCTCAGGCGTCATAGTGACACGTAATAGTAAAACGTCACAACATCTATAAAGAAGTTCAAAAATACTCAAAGACGGAACAATTCGCCCCGATATGTTCACATGGAGTCCACCTGTGTTGTACCTGAAAAATTACACGCTTCAGGTAAAATAAAATGAAGAATTGTTGTAGAAAATCTAATCACAAAACTACATCTGACACAATCATATCCTATCTCAAATATTACTGACATACTGAACAAATCAGGCAGAAGTTGTTTCACCACGTTAGATTTAGCTTCTGGTTTTCACCAAAATGAAATGACACCAGAATCAATTCCAAAAACTGCTTTTAAGACGGAACACGGACATTACGAACTTTTAAGAATGCCTTTTCAAAGAATGATTGACAATGTTCTTCGTGAACATATTAACAAAATTTGTTTAGTTTATTTAGATATTATTTTCTTTCAACCTCTTTACAAGAACACAACACAAATTTAAAGAAGATTTTCCAAATTTTAATAAATGTAAATTGAAAACTGAAATTACAAAAATCAGAACTACTTTAAATTTTTAGGACAACGGTAAGAGAAAAACGCACTGAACACTTAACAAAAAACACGCTGATGCGGAAAAGTTGTACTCAGACCATATAATCTTCATTAAAAATTACCAAATTAGAAAAAATCTAACCCAAAACGTGGACCTTATCACAAAAAGAGAATAAAAAACAAACGTAAAATTGTTTCAGATACACCACGAGGACGACCCAGAAAATGACAATGACGATGTACATACTCATTCAATTTCTTATCTTTTCAAAAGTCCTAGCTCAAATTAAAATTACCCCAATTAAAAGTCAGATCGGCTTCTACATCTAAATTAATAGATAAATATAATAAGAGTCACTACATTAGCATAAAATCAAAAAGTTATTCAAAATTATTCCATGCAAACGAACAAATTAATTATGTTCAAAATGTACTTATTCAACTATTTATAACCCTAAATTACATTAATGATTTTTTAAATGAACTAGAGAATGTTATCTTTTCATAATGAAATCTTGTGCATAATTAAATTTTAACAAAGAATAATTTAATGCACATACTAGAGGTAGCAAAAGAACTTTATAGTAATCAAAATATCTTAGACCTCAATCATTTCCAAAATTACTATTCATATTTAGGCACTTCGGTATATTTTAGTGGCGAATTAATTACACAGGCCAACAAAAAAAATAGGGTGTTTTTGAGACCTGACCTCACATATCTGGGGGCAAGGGTAAAAATATGAGCAAAGGGAACTTTTAGTTTAAAAATATTTTTTAGTTTTGGTTTTACCGACAGGTTTTATAAAAGTTATAAAGGTTGCCACATCTGATCTGTATTTATTTTTATTTTTGAAAGAAGTAAGTGAGAGATACGGATGAGTAGGGGGGGATCCCTGACGTCCAAACAATTTTTTGCCATTTCCGGATTCAGCGGATTTTAATAAAGGTAGGTAGATTGGATGGCCAGTTTGGAATTTTTGAATTTTTGGGGGAATTGTGGATGTGTGGGGAAGAATCCACAAGTCAAATTATTCTTATTTTCGGATTCAGCGGAAAATTTTACTAAATACAACTGTCTTTAGTAAAATGTGGGTGGATGGCTAGTTTGAATTTTTTAATTTTTGAGGGGAATTGAGGGTGTGTGCAGGGGAATCCACACGTCAGAAATTTTTTTATTTTTTCGGATTCAGCGAAAAATTTTACTAAAGATAGGTAGGGTCACGTCTCAAAAACACACGATTTTTTTTATCGTCCTGTGTTATTTTTGTTATCAATATGCCAATCTTAACATACATGCATTTACTCCTATTACCATTTCCCCCTGTCCTATACAAAATTTCACAATTTTCAATCACTCCTTTCCTTAGAATGAGTACCGAATCATACATTACGACGATCCAGGCATGTCCAAAAATCGATTATGTTATGCTATACACTCAGTCAACCTAAGAACGATAATTGCCTGGTCTAATTGCTGTCGAATGCTAATCGCGAAAACTGTCAAGCTTGCCATGTCGCATTGACCAAACCAGTAGGACAATGTTAGAAGAAAACTGTGTGCTAGTCTTCCCTGTTGGCACCACCAAAAATCAAAATTGCCAAAAAGGAATTTTAATAATGAGTCAACCAACAGTCCTGCGACTAACCACAAGTTGTAGTATAATCCTAGCCAATCTACGATTCTCAGCCAGCAAAACCGATATCCAGTTGCCGTTCTTCCAGTTACCAAAGATAGAAATTTCTTAGTTACGGAATATCATAATTAAGAAAAAGGCATCCCATCTGTAAGGAATCGACTTTGACCACATTCACTCATTAACGAAATTATTTGAAGAAGCCAAAATGGGTCGATTCAGTGTGGTGTTGATCCTATAAGTTCAATTAACCTTTCTCTTTTCACCATCATAATTATACTATGCTTGGGAGTCATCACCATTGCTATTCACACCAAATGGAGAAGCCGATGTCCCAGCCTGTTCGACCAACCGTCAAAAGAAGAATCAATCGAAGTAAGCACCATATATTTTTAATGACTTTAATAGATGTACACTTCACCCAAAAATTACTTAAATCCCTGAAAGGGTTTTTGAGATATTGCGGAAAGTTTTGATTATTTTTTTCTAAACAACACCCTGTAACTCAGTGAGAGTGCATTGCAGAAAAATATTTTATAAGAATTTTAATCTTATTTTGGTCTGGCCTACCCCCTGGTAAATTTTTGTACTCTGACACTGGGACACCCTGTATAGATCTTTATGTTTATTTCACAAAAGATAAAGCTTACTATTATATTATATTAAACAGGTGTAAAGAAATCCAAGATTAAGATTGTACTAAACTCATGACAGACGCTAAAAATATTTCTTAAAATGAGGCCAATTAAAAAATATATTTAATTTATCTGCGCAGTAAAGCAGAAACAAATATTTAACTTGTAAATATAAAATATATGTAAATATATTTTAATTATAGTCTTGTGTATGAATACCGTACCTATAAAAAATAAGGAAAAATGAAATTTTTAGATTTTGTAAGACGAAACTGCAAAAATAACATATTTTCCAAACGATACACATTCCGTCTCTTAATTTTCTTTTCTCGACATAAATTATTCATAATTTCTGTAGTTTCAATTAACATAGTGATTTTCTGCGATTCTTCTCCAACTACGTAATAATATTTTTACACAATAGACTCTGCGTGGCTTGTCCCGTAAAATATAACATAAACTTATAAAAAATATATGCATACCCGTATACAATAAAAATATTATAAACTCTTATGTAGGATAACTAAAGTTGATAACTTTTTAACGAAAATGTGATCTATTAGGTACCTACTCTCACTCTCAACAATAATAATTTTTATATCATTTTTATTTTATTGAATGAGCAAAATTTAAACGAAGAAAAATGTTAAAAAGCTTTATAAAAGTTTGAATTCATATTTATACTTTTTTTAAACCTCGTGTAATACTTACGTATGCAAGAATTCTTAAGTCCAGATCCGTAATAACCTTTTTGGCAAATACAAGCATAATGACCTGTGGTTGTACCACAAGTGCAAAGAGCTTTGCTGTCACAACAATCACTTTCAGAACATAAGATATTACATGGTTGATTTTCACCTATTGGAATATATTCTCCATTTCTTAAATCTGAAAATAAGGATATATGTATACAGTACATAAGGTAGAACATACGGGTTTTGTAAAATATTTATGACTTTTTTTCAAATTTTATCTTTATATGCTGTACTTCTGTATCAACTGTGATCTTAGGTTCTAGTTAGGGATTGACCATGGCAATAGAAATTTTTCATATGCATCGTGTAGGAACGCAAATTTATGGATAATTCTAATGATCAACGACCTGCAAAACGGTTTATATTGTATTTTTAATAAGATGAAACTCGGTAAATAGAAAACATATTTATCAATTTTTTGAAACCAGTGGCATGCACTCGCAAGCCGTCGATATTGTAGAAATTGGAAAAAGTATTAGATTGTACATCTGTACAAAACGAAACTGTGTGATTTTAAGAGAATGAAACTCGGTAAATTTAAAACATACTTAGGTACTTATAAATATTTTGAAACTAGTAGCTTTAGCTTCCGTTCGCAAGTGGTAGTAGTGAGAATGAGAATTTGGAAATAAATTAAAATTACTGGATGGTAAGATTTTATTTTCTTGAAAAAAAAAAAAAAAATGCAAACCAAAGGCAAATGCAGTGATCGATAACACAGCCCCCACAAAAAAAGTGAGAGGTCCGAAAGACAAGACTATGGGAGTTATATGTTTTTGCAGTCGCTGAATCCGAATCCGGTGTACGTTTGACGCGATTAGCTCTGGTTGAAGGTCAGTTCAAGGTCAAATGTAGAGAATCAATTGCCAATAAAGTAAACCAACATATCTATATGTTTGGGTCGGTGAATCCGAATTCGGAGTCCATTTGACCCAATTAGGTCTGGGTTAATGTCAGTTCAAGGTCAAATGTAGGGATTCGATTGCCAGTAATCTAAGTCAATGTATTCATACGTTTTTGGGGTCGCTAAATCCCAATGCGGGGTACGTTTGACCCGATTAGCTCTGGTTGAAGGTCAGTCAAGGTCAAATGTAGAGAATTCATTGCTAACAGAGTAAACCTACAAATCTATACGTTTTTGGAGGTGAATCCGAATCCGGTGTCCATTTGACCCAATCAGGTCTGGGTTAAGGTCAGTTCATGGTCAAATGTAGCAAATCGATTGTCAGCAATGTAAACAAATGTTTACATATACCTATACCTATACGTTTTTGGGGCCGCTAAATCCGAATTGGGGGTACGTTTGACCCGATTAGCTCTGGTTGAAGATCAGTTTAAGGTCCAATGAATAGAGTCAATTGCCAACAAAGTAAACCCATATATTTGTATGTTTTTGGGGTTGCTGAATCTGAATCCGGTGTCCGTTAGACCCAATCAGATCTGGTTTAAGTTCAGTTAATGGTCAAATGTAGAGAATTAATTGCTAATAATGTAAACTAATATATCTATACTTTCTTGGGGTCACTGAAGCCAAATCCGTGGTCCGTTTGACCTGATCAGGTCAACTAAATACTCTCAAATCCTAAACTCAAAACACTCAAGTTAAGCATTTATGCGTATTAAAATTTGAGTAACAAATAAAATTAAAGAAAGAAAGCTGTAACTCTGAGCCCGTGACCCTCGGGTTAATTGTTTTCACATGACAAAATTCTGGTATCGATAATTCTAATTAAGTAAGCTTTAAACCAATGCGTCAGTTAATGCTGCATTTGCATTAATTTACACACTTAGGATTATGGAATCGAGACTACTGTTCACTTTTGTGGTATCGAACTATTTTATTGTCAAAAGATCTGCGAAATAGTTTCTTTTACGTTTTCTCGATTTCAGTGATAAAGCTCGTTTTAACGACCAGCAGTAACGACTAACAATGGTACCGACGAACGCTTCATTTCCTTAATATCTTTTTAAAAACTTTCTCTTGCTCCTCACTGTAGTCACCCAAATTTTCTGGGAAATAATTCACGAGAATATAAAATATATAATTTGAGATTCATTAAACAGCCTAGGTGTTTGTTAAATGATCACATATTTGTTACTAAAATTAATGAAACGAGAAAGCAGCATAGTTATGTTTTAAGGAACTAATCGACAATGTCCTAGGAAATCAAGAGTCCAAACTATAAAGAAATAGTACCGAATTTGGTAGAAAACTTTAAAAACCTAGGATGCTTAATGAATCTCAAATAACATTTTTACATTCTCTTGTGGATTATTTCCCAGAAAAGTTGGGTGATTACAGGGAAGAGCAAAGAGAAAGGTTTTAAAAAGAATGCAATGAAGCGTTGGTACCAGGGCAAATGGGTTATAAAAATGTCACTGCTGGTCATTCTTCGCAGAACTTTTTACAACAAAATAGTTAGATACAATAAAAGTGAGTACCTAGTAGCGTCGATATCATAGTAGTGAGATATAGTGATTTCATGACACGGACTCACTTTTTAATGTACATGAAACATTAACGGACATATTGGTTTAAAGCTTACTTAATTAGACTTACTGATTTTAGAATTTTGTCATGTGAAAACAATTTACTCGAGCGTCATGGGCTCAGAGTTACAGCTTTCTTTCTTTAATTGTATTTGTTACTCAAATTTTAATAGGCATAAATGCTTAATTTGAGTGTTTTGAGTTTAGTACTTGAGAGTACCTGATCAGGTCAAACGGACCTCGCATTCGGATTCAGCGATCCCAAAAACGTATACATTGGTTTACTTTGTTAGTAATTGATTGTTTACATTTGACCTTGAACGCAGACCTGATCGGATCAAACGGACACTGGATTCCGATTCACCGACCTCAAAAGCGTATAGATATGTAGGTCTACTTTGTTGGCAATTAATTCTCTACATTTGGCCTTGAACTGACCTTCAACCAGAGCTAATCTACCCCAAAAACCTGTAACTATCATGGTCTTGTCTTTCGGATCTTCCATTTTTTTGTGGGGCTGTGTAAACTTAGGAACTACGTCCTGAAATAATATTTAAGTTACTCCCTATATAATATTAGGTGGATTAAACTTTATGATTAGGGTGTATCAATAAATTAAATAAAATTAATTAAATTTAAAATGTATTTTAATAGGTATGAACCATTTAATATTCATATAAAAACGGCCCCAATCGAGACGGAGAGATAAATAAAAGCCAACAGAAGTAATCGTCACAAATTTATAAAGTCGCCAGATGTCGCATATCTTATTGTCCATAAAAAGATGATCATCTAGTGTTAAACATTAGAAAGAAAACCGTTTGCAAAATTTACACTGAACAGTCGGTAATCGTTTCCCTAGAACAGAGTAGACATATTGTGGTCATATCTGAAGAATGCCGCAATATCAAAATTTTCAGATTTACCTGTATGCGGCATTTATTGAAATTTGTTTTCGGCAACTTGTTTTGTGAAATATTTTGAAAAAAAGTATATTATGAGGGGTTCGCAATTATAGCCATCATTTTGAAGAATATAGTCAATGCACAAAGAATTTAAAGATAAAGGGTGATAACTACTAGTATTATAATGTTTATTATATTGTTGAATAAATAAAATAGGTGACCTCAAGGTCATCGACCTACGGTCGTCTGAGGTCAAGGTCACCTCAAGGTCATGCCAAGGTCATCGACCTCTGGTCATCTGGGGTCAAGGTCATGTCAAGGTCATCGTCCTCTGGTCGTCTGGGGTCAAGGTCAACGACCTACGGTCGTCTGGGGTAAAGGTCTCCTCATTCCTCATGCTCCACTCAGCTCTCTCATTTCATCACTACTTCGGACACACCAAACCCATCTAGTTTGTACAGCAAGAGGTCGTGGTCGAGTCTGTCAAAAGCTTTAGTGAAGTCGGTATAGATAACATCGACTTGCTTCATCTTGTCAAGTTTTTCGCTAATAAACAGAGTTTTTTGGACAAGGTTAGTAACAGTGGATCTGCCCTTAATAAAACCGTGTTGCTCACACGCCAACAGCCCGGACAAGGATCTGTATAAAAAGTCATGTAATAAAATTTCAAATATTTTGGAGAAATTGCAAATAATAGAAATTGACCTGTAATTAACCAATTCATTCTTACTGCCCTTCTTGTGCACTGGGCACACTCTAGATAGTTTCCAACATTCAGGATAACACTAAGTTTTTATTAATAAATTAAAGATAGTTGTTAATGGGGCAGCAAACGCAGAGGCACAGTCTCTTATAAAAAATGCAGGTATTAAATCAGGCCCGGTTGTCATTTTTGGCTTAATTTGTTTTATCGCAGCAGAGACTTCATCTTCATTTAGCAGATTAGCGTTTGATGTAGATGTTCCACAATGATTTTTACCCGGTTTTATATACGATTGTGAGAATAAATCAGCAAAACTATGAACTATAGTCTGTGGATCATCAATAGTTTGGTCATTATACGTAAGCATGGAAGGAATTTGAGCTCTTAACGTTGATAAAGGACCAAAAACTTTTTGGATTAATTTGTATATTGCTTTCAACATGTACCTATAACTTATAGGAGATACTTATTTCATGTTTTATTTGGGACCTCAGATATTTAAACTTGTTTAAGAAAGTAGTATTTCCGGTATTCCTATATTTTTTAAGTGCATTACTTTTTTGTTTAATATTTTTAATAATTTTTCCATTGAACCACGGTGGGTAGACCTTTGAACAAATGTTTTTCGTTGGAATACATGAAAACTTATCAAAATTATTCATAACTGACATTGCCAATTTTATTGAAAAAAATCATGGTTGCGGTTAGGTCGGTCACGCCTCAGATGTTGGAAAATGTTAGAAAACATTTTTATTTATGATTAGGATACGGCCAAAACGTTCAGGGAACTAATTTTGAACATCTTTGTTGAAATTAAGTTTTTTTTTAGTGTGCTGTGGCGAATTTCGTCAAACTGATGAATTAATTTTTTTATAATGTTTCGCAATAAATATTAAAACCATAGTATTTTTGAATAGAGAATGAAAATACCTTTTATAGCAATAAAACCTTAAAAGAGACAACTGTGGAAAGGACCTGCTCGGCCGGAAATCTAGATGACGGGGCGTTTGCTGGACCTCATAAAAGTTCTAGACTTTTCAAAAAAGGATCATAGTTGTCAGTGTTAGACCCAAGTTGACATCTATTATCTTTTGTGTTTGCTTTACTGTTAAATCCACATTAGTTGTAATAAAAAGCTGTAGAAGAATTTCTCGTTGTTGAAACCATGTATTACGGCTCAGGAATATCTCGGCTAAATAAAGAAAACCTGCGGTGAAGTGATAACCCATAAAAACTTCCCCGTAACATTGGCGCCTAACGTAGCGGCCCGAGTATACTGGAATAGTGGTGTATTGTTTTCAGTTGAACGAGAAGTATTTCGCGTTTGTTAAGGTGGCCATATTCCCGGCCGAGAAATAGTGAAATTTCTTGCGTTTTTAGGTACTGAAATCTTGAAAAGTAAAACGTGTAGAACAAAAGTAAGCACAAAAATAAAATCCTTGATGTTTTGTTTATTCATTGTTACCATTTAAATTTACTCAAATAAAATAATAACTAAAAAAAAGCGTTTGTAAAACATGCGTTTGCTGTTATTCTAACCCCACATTTTAAGAATTATTTTCACGTACTTATAAACAAAAGTAAACAAATTTATATGTAGGACTAAGTAAGTAAATGTTATAAGAATATTTACATGTGGAATTATATATAAAAAAGTTAGTATTTTCGTAGATTTCAGTACCTAAAACCTTGATGGTTTGATCGTTTTTTGCACCTTCGTTTTACTGCGGCGTCTTTGAAAATACTCAGGTGGCATGACATAACATTCCCATTATTTGATAAGCTTTAGATTATTCAGTTATTAAATGTTTGAAATTATTTGTCTTTGCGGAAAACACTATTTAAAGAATATGGGGCCTTTAAGCAAGAATTGTGCGTAATTTTACAAACGTTGAGTAAAAAACAATACTTGTTTGTAGTAAAAGTACGTTACTTTCACACATCGCACATTAAAGACACTAAAGACATTTTTCAAAACGTTGTTTGGGACCAGAACTAACGTTTCTCGAAATTGAATGTTTGTGTCAAGTTTCAGTTCTTTTCGCCGGATATAGGTGCAATCGCATCGTTGCTAGTGAATTCAAATCAAGCTCACCCACTAAGCCGGATCTTTGAGGAATATCTTAGTATCTTATTTGAATTTTCTAGAGTACAAACTGTGAGTTTTACTTTTTATTTGCATGCTGTAAGTGGACATCACGAGGGCTGAACGCGGTAACTATTGGCTTCGTAGTTAAAAGCAACCTTCCGAGATGACTGTCACGTTAACCGATGAACAATTTAAACAATTAATGGACAGGCTCCAAGTTGGTGGTTCTTCCACGCCAACTCCTGCACGTAGTAGGAATTTTACCAAGTGTTCTTCGCGTTTCGATGGTTCAAAAGACTCTGATGTTAGTGCGTTCATCGATGCAATCAATATTTATAAAGATTGTACCCTGATTTCGGATGACAACGCACTTCGTGGCTTACCGATGTTGCTTGATGGTTTTGCTGCAATATGGTGGCATGGAGTTAAAACAACAGTAACTTCGTGGGAAGCGGCAATTGACCTTTTGAAAAGTACATTTGGCCCTGTGAAACCTCCATATCGCGTATACAAAGAACTTTTTTCATTAGAGCAAGATTTTAAAACTCCTACTGACATTTTTATTTGCAAAGCTCTAAGTATTTTAGCTCAATTACCAACAGATACTCTTTCTGAAACCATTCTGTTAGATATAGTATATGGTTTGTTAAATAAAAAAAATCGTGACAAAGTTCCTAGAAATAAAATTGAAACTTTGTCTGAACTTTTGGAACAGACGCGCATTGTTGAGGAAATTTTGCATGAATCCTTTCATGTTGACCAAGACAATTCTAATTTAAAGAAACCACCTTATTCCTATTGTAGGAATGTTGGCCATTTAAAAGAAGAATGTCGAAAATTGGTACAAAAACAATCAAGGACTTACACTTTGCCGAAATCCGATGCAATTTCAACTCCTCCCCTTGCATCTCCCAAACTGGCGACATCTTTAACATGTTACGGTTGCGGAAAAGCAGGTTATGTACGAACAAATTGTCCAAACTGTAAGGCCTCCTCAAAAATAGCCGAAACGTCTTCTGTCGAATTTTGTATGATGAGCAAAAAGGTATCAGGTTACTCGTTATCTGCCGAACTAACTCCCAGATCTCGACCTATAATGTACATTAACATACTAGGTTCACGTGGTATTGGTATTTTGGACACGGCGGCTAAGCAAAGCATTGCTGGTTACTCTTCTACAAGGTTATGGTTTCTAAAGGACAAACCTTCAGGGAAGATAAAATCTACGTCAAAGTGGCTGATGGAAGTTCCAAATTCGAAACAGTTCTGGTCACTAGAGTAGATGTAACCTTAGAAGAACATACTATCCCTACAACATTTGCCTGATGCAGTTAACAATAATACACTCCTTGGAATTGATTTTATCCAACATGCTAAATTGTGTGTCGATATTGCAAATCGTATGTGGACCTTTTCTGATACGCCCGATTTAAAGTATGACCTACATTTTGAAGCAAAACAACAAAACGTTAAAACGGAATTTCATTCGTTTAATTTTATACGTCCTGATGAAGTCGTTATGCTGTCTCCTACTGAAAAGGATACCCTTAATTCACTGTTGGAAAAGAATGATGATATCTTTCGACTTGGGGGAGAACAAAATCCTATGCTATGCAGTACATAAATACTGGGAATCATCCACCGATATCAGTTCCTCCATATCGAATGACACCCTGCAACAAAGAAATTCTGCGGAAAGAACTTGACGACCTTTTGGAGAAGGGGATAATCGAAGAATGTGAGTCACCGTGGGCCGCGCCTGTCGTTTTAGTACCGAAGAAAAATGGCAAAACTCGGTTGTGCGTGGATTATAGACGCTTAAACGCTATTACTGTGAATGACTCTTACCCGCTTCCGCATATGGACGATTTATACATGCGATAAAACGAACTTTCTTCATATCTACGTTAGACTAGAAATCGGGCTACTACCAATTAAGTGTGAATCCCGCGGATTGTGATAAAACTGCTTTCACTAGTCCATTTGGTACTTACCGTTTTCTCCATCTACCTTTTGGTTTAAAGACTGCGCCAGCTAGTTTTCAGCGCTTAATTGACAATTTTTTCGTCGTGGTCTGATACTTGTATATTTAGACGATCTCATAGTGTTGTCAGAAGCTTTTCAGTCACACTTAGAAGACCTAAATTTAGTGTTTGCTAGACTCAGACAATTTAAACTACGTGCCAATCGCGAAAAGTGCTCTTTTGTATGTCCCACAGTCAAGTATTTGGAGTTAAGGTATTCACGTTGATCCAGAGAAGACATCAGCCTTTTCAAACATACCGGTTTTGCGCAATGTTAAGCAAGTTCAATCATTTTTACAGATCTGCTCTTGCTATAGGCGGTTTATTGAAAATTTTGCTGATATCTCTAGACCGTTGAGTGACCTCACGAGAAAGAGCGCTCCATGGGACTGGTCGACTGTACAACAAGACGCATTCATACGGCTCAAACGATTATTAGTCACGGCTCCTATTCTTCGTCAAAATAACCCAACCAAGCTTTATATACTAAGAACCGATGCTAGCAGCTATGCATTAGGTGCAGTTCTCCTACAAGGGGAGAATGAACACCCAGTTGAATACGCTAGTCGCCTGTTATCAAAGGCTGAAAAAAACTATTCCACAACGGAACGTGAAGCATTATGTAATGTCTGGTCCTTGAACAAATTCAGAGGATACATTGAGAATTCACCGGTTACTGTAACTACAGATCATCAACTCCTGCGATGGTTGCTAAGCCTTACAAGAAGACTTGCCAGGTGGGCATTAATAACCATACAGAGCTTTGACGTCAAGATAAAATATGTACCGGGGAAACGAAACGTAGTGGCCGATATGTTATCTCGTCCACCTTGCGAGTATAACAATGAATCGACATGTGACATTTGTATTATCACCATTGATCTAGAGTCGCTCCGCTGAGGACATCAGAGCAGAACAAATGAAGGATCCGAATCTGCTTAAAATCATCAACAGTTTGTAACGAATCTTTATTAATTTATCCGTTAAATATCCGATGAACTATTATCTTTTTCTATGTTAGTAATATAAGCATTGAACTCTGTATTTATTGTGGGTCTGCGTACTAACATTTGACGAACCGTTGATCTACGTCGGCTATAAAAGGCCGACCTCCCGCACATGAGATTCGTAGTGTTAATCGGCAATTTTTCTCAACACAAAGTAAGTTCGTCTTCCCCCTTGGTATTGGTAACGGTCCTACCAAGGTTCCTCTCTCCCTATCCTTCCGTCTGAGAGCAGAGCGTTGGTCCCTGTCCCGCCTGTTCTTAGCACTCTCCCTAACCGTCCGTCTGTGAACAGAGCGTTGGTCCTTGTCCCGCCTGTTCTCAGCGCTCTCCTGATCCTTTCGTCCGGGAACAGAACGCCGGCCATTTTCCCGCCTGTTCTTGGAACTCTGTTTCCCTGAAACTCCGAGGGTTGGTCCCTGTTCCACTCGGAGTTCCTGACTCGTCCGTTTTCCCGAATAGCCGTCAACCTGAGTTGAACGCCGAATCGAGGGAAGTTTAGTTTTTTCCGAAGTTTCACCGAATGTTAGTACCGATCGTCACCGATTTGTCAGTGGTGTATTTATTTATTTATTTAAATAAATGGGAGTACACCTCTTGCAAGAAGTGGTTTCTTTTCTGATCAAGACCCTTGGTGTACACTTTTCTCCACTGCTGTTACACGGGCGGCGACTTTTTGTGGGACATCCGGGTCTCACACTGAAAGTTCGTCACAAGTTTCGAAAATAGCTACCATGATGATTTTGCAAAATGGACCGAAAGAGGATACCTAATGTCTAGTGGAATAATTTACAAATACTCAGATGAAGATGAAGAACCCCAATTAGTTCTTCCGACTCACGAAAGAGAAATGATAATGAAAGAGCTGCACGATGCTCCTAAAGCCGCTCATTGTGGTACCGAACGTACAATTCGACGAGTAGCTAAAAAATATTATTTCACAGGAATGAGACGCTACATTGCTGACTACATAAAACACTGTCCCGTTTGTCAGAGATATAAATCCACTAACCAAAAGCCAGCAGGACTCCTGCAAACTCCTGTTTACGCCCAACGATTTGGAGCCTTGTCTATCGATCTGTTTGGTCCACTTCCCGAGGCAACCTCAGGAGAGAAATGGATATTCATCATAGAAGACTGTGCTTCAAAGTGGGTTGAGCTTTTTGGACTAGTTAGAGCGACGGCAGAAGAATGCGCCAAAATTTTATTAAACGAAATATTTTTTTTCGATATGGACTTCCTCGACAAATTATTAGCGATAATGGTGTCCAATTCATATCTGGAATAATGCAACAAGTTTGTTTTTGCCTTAATATAAAACAGAGTTTTATACCAGTTTATCATCCGTCTGCTAATATAGTTGAACGGAAAAATCGTGATCTCAAACCTCGACTGGCCATTATGAGGAGATGATCATATCTCTTGGATCGACAAGTTATCAACTATAAGATTTGCAATGAGTTCAGTATATTGTACAACCACAGGAAGTACCGCTGCCTAACCTTTGGTAGAGAACTTAGGACACCCGATGATGTCCATAACGATATTCAATCAGTGGTTCAGAGTGAAAACCTTTTACCTCAAATTACTCCGTTCCTAGATAAAATTGCAGCTACTTAGAAAGAGGCTAAGGAACTTCACGACCATGAACAAGATTGTCAAAAGCAATATTCAGACCAGAAACGGACCGAAGCTCTTTTGTATCAGATTGGCGCTAAAGTTTGGGTAAGTATCCATACCCACAGCGACTCCAAAAAGGGAATAACTTCCCTTCCAAATTTGATCCAAAGCGGGATGGCCCATATTACATTTATCGACATGTATCTCCTGTATCATTTGAGATATGTGACCCTGAAAGTCCAACCATTCCTCTTGGGGTATATCATGTATCAGCCCTCAGTCCTTACATTGGAACTGGAAATAAGCCTCAAGTTGTTATCAAAAAACAAGGCCGACCTCCGAAGAAGAAAAAAGATTCTGGTTCCACGTCGGGACAACTTGTGTAACCAGAGGGGGAGACTATAACAATAAAACCTTAAAAGGGACAACCGTGGAAAGGATCTGCTCGGCCGGAAATCTAGATGGCGGGGAGTTTGCTGGACCTCATAAAAGTTCTAGACTTTTCAAGAAAGGATCAGAGTTGTCAGTGTTAGATTTAGCATTCCAAGTTGACATCTGTTATCTTTTGTGTTTGCTTTACTGTTAAATCCACATTAGTTGTAATAAAAAGCGATAGACGAATTTCTCGTTGTTGAAACCATGTATTACGGCTCAGGAATATTTCGGCTAAATAAAGAAAACCTGCGGTGAAGTGATAACCCAAAAAACATCCCTGTAACACTTTCAAATGAGGTATCACGAGCCCTTATTCCTATTTAAAAATTTAGGGGTTGTATCTTCCATTCGAAGGGGGTTGAATTTAGGGATGAAATTTTTACGTTGCAGGATGTCATTTCAGAATCCAAAACCGGCGTGTCTCGGGATTTTTTATGAATATGTGCAATAATTGAGATACTGAATTTATTCCATTTGGCCACACTGTATATTTTGTCAAAATTATATTTAAAAAAATATTATTATGGGATGGATTTTCCTTACCTTCAGTAGAAGTAACAGGGATGTTTGAAACTATTGATTTAAAATGTTTATGAAATGGGCTGGATTGATATATGAAATGTAAATAGTCATCTATCGACGTTAATAATATACAGTCTTAGGCAATTGTAATGTTTTTGCTAAAATATGGAGAATTTAATAAAATAAAAATATTAAAATACCATTCAGATATACTCTGTAAATTTGAAAGTCGTATACAGCGTGCTAACAAACCTTTTATAAACATTATTTTTAATCGTAATAGAGTAATTATTGTCTGTGACTTCTTTTGAAACCATTTTCATAAAATGTGCACAGCACAAATGAATCGTTACTAATTTTTATGGAATTTCTTTATCATCATAAGTTGATAAGTTTTAGATATTCTGGTAACTCTATTCAATTACAAGCTCAACTGATGGCATAAATATTAGCAAAGCTAAAGTCAGTAATGACAGCACCGAATATTGTCCACTTATTGTTTTCTTCACAAAAAAAACTTAAAATCGTGAATAATTTTAAAAACTGATTTTGAAAAATTGCTACTTGAAATCATTTCAAAGACGGCTAATTCTTTTCATCTGTGTGATAGGTATTACTGCCGAGTATAGATATTAGTGATGGGTCATTATTCTAATAACGTTATTTTGGAACGTTATTTTATTGGATCGTTCCAGAACGTGA
The DNA here is from genome assembly GCF_000390285.2 of Anoplophora glabripennis. Taxonomy (NCBI): domain Eukaryota; kingdom Metazoa; phylum Arthropoda; class Insecta; order Coleoptera; family Cerambycidae; genus Anoplophora; species Anoplophora glabripennis. Next base: position 264,016 of record NW_019416926.1, read on the forward strand.
CCAATTTCTCTTGTAACGCGTTACTGAGGAACGAACGTGCGACTGCGAAATAGATAGAACATAGAACAAGCAAACAACTAACAAACATGCAATGCGTTGTTTTGGCGTTGTACAGCTGTAACCGTCAGGTGTCGTATTGTAACGTAACTTTATTTTATAACCACAAAAAGAAACATAAACTGAAATTAAAACGTTTTACATTATGCAAGTATTGGAATGTAGAAAATAATAATGTAATGGCTATATAGACATTAATTTTATTTATGAAGGTGAAAACTGCAGATTGCTATTTATACATATTGTACAACGTTTATAAACGTTGCATATTGTATTAATACAATGAATATTATAAAAATGAACTTAATACTAAAGAAGCAAAAGAAAACAAAAAATATGAGTACAAATAGAAGTTTCAAATATTTTGGCAAAAAGAATATTGGTTGTCAACGCATACAAATAATAAAACTTACATAGTTACTATTGTTACATTACACATCGTAGTCCTTTCAAATCAGCTACGATGTCGCAGATCGCACTCGGTGTCAAACTGTCAAACTTCCAGAAGTAACCTCGTTCCAAAATAAACGTTATTTTAGAACGTTATTCTTTTGCAACGTTCCAAGTTATAACGTTATCGATTTCGAGCCGTTATTCCCATCACTAATAGATATACGTGTTTACAATTTTCAAAAGGTTTTCGCACTACAGAACTGGTAACATCAAAGTAAATAGCAGGGAGATTACCAAAATTTTGTTTCTCTAGTAAGTATTAAGGAGAAAACGCATTAGGCGGTCGTGGTCCCGTCGCATCGCAGACGGTGCTAGTCTCGATCGCGCGCGGTGGAATTCCTTCTCATGTTTTATAATGTATCCTTTCACACTGGACATTCCCGAGCTCGTCTCGCTCGCATCGCCTTCTCCACCGATCTATTCCAAATAATCTCGGGAGACCGCGATGCGATCGAAACGAGCTTCCTCTTTTCTCATTTTTTTAACTACTAAAACAATAGGTACCTCAACAATTTAAAAAAGAAGGCGAGCAGGATTGTGTACGATTGTCAAATGCGACTGATTATGTAAAAGACCGCGGTCAGCTCAGCTGACGAACTAAGACTGACAATACGCAGACTTAAAAACAGAAAAGCCCCCGGACCCGACAATATACACTTAAACGACTACCACACAAGGGCCTCATGGCCCTACTAAACATAACAAACGCGACACTCAGACTAAGACACTTCCCTACCCGCTGGAAAACACTGGAAAACAGCAAACATAATCCTTATCCCAAAACCCAACAAAGATCACACCATCCCATCCAACTACCGGCCCATTAGCCTGCTCCCGGCTATGAGCAAAGTGGTAGAAAAAATTATCCTAACCCGTCTAAGAACCCACTCCCAAGAACTGCAAGTCATTCCAGACGAGCAGTTCGCCTTCCGACCCAATCACTCCACTGAACTCCAAATCCTTCGCCTTACCGAGCACATCACGGCGGCCTTCAACAGGGGACAGTACACTGGTGCTGTCTTCCTGGACGTCGCAAAGGCCTTCGATACGGTTTGGCATGAAGGCCTACTGATGAAAATGCTCACCAACCAATATCCCATATCCTTTACCAAACTCATAAAATCCTACCTACACCACCGAAAATTCCGCATCCAAATCCAAGATTCCCTTTCCACCACCCGTCCCATGGAGGCCGGTGTCCCCCAGGGCACCGTCCTGTCCCCACACCTATACACCATTTACAACTCCGACATCCCACATCCCCCCAACACCAACATATACTTATACGCCGACGACCTGACAATCACATCCCAATCCGTAGATCCTAGATATTCCGTCTACCTCCTCCAAAGCTCCTTAGACCAACTTGAAACCTGGTGCAACAGGTGGAAAGTCAAAATTAATCCCAACAAAAGTTCGGCTATCCTTTTTACCAAACGAAAAATCCCACAAAACCTTGACAGACTGACACTATCCCAGGAACCCATCTCCTGGAATCGACAAACACGATACCTGGGCGTGACGATGGACCAGCGTCTCACGTGGAAACCGCACATCGTGGAGACGGTGGCGCGAGCGAAGACCACCAGGGCTAGGCTCTATCCCTTACTCAAAGGTGGAAACACCCTCAGTTTAAGGAATAAGCGAACGCTTATCAAGGTGGTACTTCAACCGCAGCTAACCTACGCCTCCACGGCGTGGGGTCACGCGGCAAAAAGCCACTTAAAGTCATTACAGGCTGTGGAAAACATAGCCCTCCGCACGGCCACCGACGCGCCCTGGTACGTAAGAAACACTGACATATTACGAGACTTACAATACACAAACGCTACACAGACAATAAGACAAAACGCGGAGAAACGATTTGACGTAGCCGCTAGACATGACAATCCCCTCCTCAGGCAAGCCGTTGACTACGTACCCGACGTGACCGACAAACACAAAAGACCTAGACACCAACTTTTTGACCCTGGGTGACCACCCCAATGACCCCCCCCCTGCCCGCTAACCTTTTCTGTTTCAGAGACAGCCAGGATCAAGAAACGAAGACAACGACACACACACACACACACACACACACCCCCCATACCCTCCTTAACCCTCCCCTCCCGCGCTAGCCTAAGGGCCACCTTAGCAAAGCGCATCCCAGGCTGCATAGCCGCACTACCCTACCCAACCATACCACACATAAACATGACACTACCCCCGGGGTTTACACAGACGAGCCGGCGAAGCAAGAAGAGCGCCAGAAGAAAGGGCCCTAGCCGGCGGGGCCCAGCCAGGACAAAAGGAGGTCCCACAAAGCGCCTACACCGGCCGCATTTGCGGTCGGGGTAGACGACGGATGGGGCCCACCTACGAAGGCTGTCCAGGCCTACACGAGATGAGGCAGGATAAAGAGGGATAATCCCCCTAGATCCCAAATCATTGAGGCCAATTTCTAGCCATGGAATAATGGCGGTGGCGGTCAGCTCAGCCCGGAACGGACCGCGGTGGGACGGGACTGCGACTGCATAATGCGTTCTCTCCTTAATTGTTCTTTATTAATAGTTATTTACACCATAAAGAAGGTAAGTAGACACTTTGAACTTGTAAGAAGCACTTACCACTGTGTGAACATTTTGTTTACACTTAACACTTAACACCATAAAAACATGTTAACTAACTTCACAAAATGTAAATCAGCCATTAGAGTCAGTATCAGATGTCAAATTGGATTTTGTGAAAGCTAGGCTGTTAGATGAAGAAATTAATTTCAAGTCACGTGAAGAGAGTAAGAATGAAGGAAGTAATGAAGTAAGGTTCAAGGCAACGACAAAGAGGTGCTATACATGTGGCAGTCAATATCATTTTCGGGCACAGTGCCCAGAACGTTCCCAGAAAGATCAAGACACTAATAGAGGCACATACAGAGGAAAAAGAGGACATTTTAGAGGTAGAAGTCATCATTATATAAGGAACAGAAGTTACGTAAATCAAAATGATGAAAATATAATAAATACGAAACATGAAGCTCACACAGTTGAAGAACCAATAGTGTTATATTCAGGAAACATATGTAATGAAATGGAAGGAAAAATTAGGTTCGTTTTAGACTCTGGAGCAAGTAATCACTTTGTACAAGAGTATCTAGAGAAAGATATGTATGATATCAAAACACTACCTAACTACGTGTCAATTAACATCGCAAACGGTGAAACCTTGAAGCCAAACAAATCAGGTACATTAAAAGTTAAATGTCAGGGACAAAATATAAATATTAAAGCTTTAATTGTTCCAAATATAAGACATAATCTTCTTTCTGCATAAAAAATGACGGCTAAAGGCCATAAGATGACAGTTGAGAAAGATAAAACTACAATTAGTGGTAAAAATTTTGTCTTAATTTGTGAAAAATATAATGGATTGTATTTATTAAACGTCGACAGTATAACAAGTCAAAACGAGAATTGCAGTGTTGCAGTAAATGAAGATATTTGGCATAGAAGGCTAGGTCATGCTGGAAAAGACGCTTTACTACAGCTTGGAATTAAATCGTCTGAGAAAATATGCTCAACTTGTGTAGAAGGAAAGGCCACACGATCTCCGTTCGCAAGCAATGAAAGAATTTCACACGGTATTGGTGAACTGATACATAGTGATATGTGTGGGCCGATAACACCTAACACATTTGATGGAGGTAAATACTTCCAAATAATTTTAGATGACTACGCACATTTTGTAGTTGTCAAGACCTTAAGAGCCAAAGGTGAAGCGGAAAATAACTTGATAGAATATGTTCAAGAATTAGAGAGATACTATGATACAAAAGTGAAAAGATTTAGACTAGATAACGGTGGAGAATTTATATCGAATAACTTTAAAGATTTCTGTAAACGGAAAGATATAAAATTAGAGTATACAATGCCTTATAGTCCCCAATCTAATGGCAAATCGGAGAGAATGAACCGAACATAATTAAACATGTTAAGAACAAAAATTATAGATTCTGGCATTCCAAAAGAATTGTGGGGTGAAGCTCTTAAATGTTCTACATACGAATTAAATAGAATACCTACATCGGCATTACCCAGAGGACAAACTCCATCAAAATTATGGAATAAAAGAAATGATCTCAGTAAACTGAAGTATTTGGTTGTCGTGCATGGTATACTTTAGTACCAAAGGGTAATAAGATTGATCCAAAAGCGATAAAAACAGTTATGATAGGATATTGTGGTGGAAGCTATAGACTATGGCTGTCAAATGAAGGACGAGTTATCAGAAGCCGAGACGTACGATTCGATGAGAGTGTTATGGAATACAAAGTGAACAAAGAAAGTAGCCAAAAAGAAAATAGGAGTATACCCGGAGAAGAGAGCAGAATTACAGTTGAAGTGGAAAAAGACCAAGAAATGACAGAAGAAGAACAAAAGGGAAGTAACCAAAGCTTGAGCGAAGATGAAAATTATATACCAATGGTTGATACTACAACTAGATCAGGAAGAAATATAAAAATACCAAAAAAGTTAGATGATTATGAAATATATTCAGCTTATTGTTTACTCGCAACATCAGAAGAAGAAGAACCAAAAACATATAAAGAAGCAAGTAAATCTGAAGAATGGCGACAAGCGATAAGTAAAGAATTAAATTCACATGAAGAATTACAAACGTGGACTCCTAACAGTAGAGTTACCTAAAGGTCAAAAAGCGATAGAAACAAGATGGATTTTTAAAATAAAAGATGGTACGAAAAAAGCACGATTACTTGCTAAAGGCTTCCAAGTATCTAATGCTGGAGTCAGTTATGCTCCAGTATGTAGAATTCCAACTATAAGAGTTGCAAGTGTTTTACAAGGTATATGCGACGCAGACTGTGAACGACAAACTAGAAAAAGTGTAAGCGGTTTTTTGTGTTTTCATGCCTCTAATCCAATCGCCTGGTATTCTCGAAAGCAAAACTGTTTAGCCCTATCTTCGATGGAGACTGAGTATATATAGTCTTAGTGTGAAACAATGACAAGCCACCCTTTCTTGAAATATGACTTTTTTAATTTTCAAGTTTTGCAAGAGTATAACAAGCCACATAATGAATATTATAAGAAAATTATTATTCATGATGATTATTCAAGTACATTCCATAAACATCTATACTGCTGTAACTAATGTAGACAAATTCCGAGAAAACGAAGCTAACGTTGATTTTACACATTTTAAAATTTCCAACAATTTTGCATTTGTGGCTTGTCATTATTTCACACTAAGCCATATAATTGTATGTATTATGTTTATTTATGGTGATAATACATTTCAATGAAGGGCCGGTGTTAAATAATAATAATCGTATGAAAAGTTTAGTTACTCTTGGAAAACAAAAAGTCTGACATATCATTATTATGATGTTTGTTTTCCTGTTGTAGTTAAAAAAGTTGTCTAAAAAGTATAAGCATATTATTCGTTTAATGAAATCATTCTACTTTAAGAAGTTTTTCCTCTAATATAAATTCAAAAGAGAAATACGGATATTAGTAAAGACGTCCATTTAATTGCGTTTCTAAATAGAAAATTGGAAGGATTTCGGTAAAAAAATCTAAGATTTTAAGAAAAGAAAACATAACTCAATTTTTGCTGGAAGCCGATGATAGAACACATTTTATGATAAAAGTTGCATTGATAGTGGGGTTTGCAGGTGCTTGCAGGCGTATTGAATTGACAAATCTGCACTTACAAAATGTTAAAGATGAAGGACAATGCATTCATATTACCTATTATTCCGTTTACGAAAACATTGAAGGAATAAATATGGTGGAAATGGGTACGAAGATATATAGCGATGAAGCCAAGCAACATAGATCATACTCGATTTTTGTGGGGTATAGAAATGGAAAATGCATCAAGCAGCCAGTTGGATTAATACTTTTGGGAAAATGTCATGTAATATAGCATTGTTCTTGGGTCTTCAACCAACAATATACTGCACATTGTTTTCGTAGTCGATTTATTAACTGTTAAGAGGTATGGTGGTTGACGCTAATACAGTCTAAAAAATTAAAATTATTCCTATGATTAGAGAAAAAGTAAAAACTTTTTATTTTAAAATGTTAATTCTAATCGTACAGATATTTTTCGCACACCATTTTTATTGAGCAAATATGGATTTTGTATGTATAAAAAATGTTTGAAAAATATAGTTTTCCCGAAATAAAAAGTAAGGGTTGCAACCCCCAAACACTTGTGTTTTTTTATAAGCAATTTCCATTTTGTTTAATTTCAAAATATTGATTAGAATCCCAGATATTTAGAAAAAACTGTTTTGGGGGGCGAACTTTGGGGGTGGATTTCAGCCCTTAAATATGTTTTTCCGCCGATAAAAAAAATACATGAGTCTTAATTTCTAATGTTCTATAATCTATGTAAAAATCTTGGAAATCGGGGGTTAGGGTTAGAGTAGTTTCCTTGTGAGTGTTATTACGAAGGCCATAATGGCATCCAAACGGGGATGCTAAATGTGTCATAGTGACACCGTCGTAGATTAATAGTATATTGTGCAATAAGTGCGATAAGTTTCTATTGCCCACGAGAGCGTAATTGAGCGCACGAACGAAATGAACAATAGATAAGCAACTTATACAAAATCAGACGGAGGGCTAAATTTTCATTGGAACAATACCAAAATATTTCTTCGAAAAAAACATAACTTTCATAAACAACTCCTAATATGGGCGGCCACTGCTGACAATATAATTTTTATATCTGATAATTACGATAGGTTTGTCGCGCGTTAGCATGGAGACGAAACAGAGCTTCATCTGAAATCTCAAACGTGAATATAGCTTAGAAATTATTTAACCATTAATCTTAGTCCAAAAAGTGCGATTTTTAAATAAAAAAAGTTCCTATAATACTGACCTGTATGTAGTGCTCTTCTAGCTAAAGAATTTAATTCCTTAAAGCTATCTAATATGTAACTGTAGGACTCTCCACCAGAGAATGATAATTCGTATAATTCTTTATAATTTCCACTTTCAATTCCAATAGTAAAAACCGTGACATGTTTATTCTTTAATTTATCTGCTACTGGTACCGGATCTCCCCCACTGGAATAACCATCGGTAATCAAAAATAAAACTTTTTTTGAATTATTTCGTGACGCATTGTCGAAGATTTCCTAAAACAATATTAGATATAGTTAACTAGCAGACCAAATTATCCATTTAAATATACAAGCATATCGTGACAAATTATACACACTGTAGTAAAAAAGTGAGGCAACCTCATAGCCACCGCGCTCATCCGATCTGAGACCCCTCCATTTATCAATTTGAGGTTGAAACAAAAAGTGTATGAATTTCCCATTACTTCATAGAACAATAAACTGAACGAATCAGAGAAGCTGAGACGAATTAATAAATAAAGGGGTATGTTGAGGCAGACTCACAGTCAAGTTAATTTCAACATTGAAAAATGCTTAAGGAGGGCGTTTTTATGCGCAATTTTCAATGAATCCTTTGTCCAATTGTTTAAGAAATCTAAATAAGTTAGAAACGATATCTCTTCACTGTACTACTACATACAAGTTGTCTTCAGGGTGTGAGACAACTGACAACACATTTTAAGTACCTAAGGAAAAAAAAACATATTTTTTATCCTATGTTGAACATACAGATATAAGCGTACGGTATTATAAACATAGCCACACCCAGCAGAATGCTTTTAGGACACCATTTACACATGAATAAGAATTATTGAGTACTTAGTTTTATAAATCAATTTAGACGAAGAGCTAGCTACATGTGGACTGCACTGATCGACTGTAGTGGTGATTTTTTGTTTAAAAGTTTCTTATCACGTTGACAAAGCCAGAGCCCATCAGTCAGAAGTCGCTCTAGATGCGGAGAGCGTGAGCGGGCGCTTAAACGCGTAAAGTTTTGTCAATAAAAAAATAATCGAATATGGTCATGAAAATTGGTACACTTATAGATTTTAAATGGATAAACATAGAAAAAATATTGTCAGAAGGCTAGGTGGTGGCTTAAACGCTCTCAGAAGCGATAAAGTAGTAAATTGTTAATTGAAAAATAAATCACAATATATAGTTCTGACATTTTGTTTATTGTTAGTTTATAACGCAAATAGACTATATGTAAAGTTACAGAAGTTAAAAGTGAGGCTAATAGTCAAAAAAACATTATTTATCACCGCGCGTGCAAATTTTGCCGTGGTTGCTACGCCCGGCGTTTTTATTCTTTTATTGTCGAAAAATGCATAAATATAGTTCAGGCATTTTACATAGCCACTCTTTACATATATATTTATGTTATAACGAAACAACAGAAGTTTAGTCAGAGGTTAAATACAGCGCGCAAGACGATAGCACGGGCCGACAAAAAAATTGTTTGTTTTTGCGACATGACCCTACCTATCCTTAGTAAAATTTTCCGCTGAATCCGAAATTGATGAAAAAAAGTTCTGACGTATGGATTCCCCCCACACCCTCAATTCCCCCTAAAAATGCAAAAAATCTAAACTGGTCATACAATCTACTTATATTTAGTAAAATTCGCTGAATCCGAAAATGACAAAAAAATTGTTTGGACGTGAGGGATCCCTCTACTTATTTGTATCTCTCACTTTCTTCTTTCAAAAATAAAAATAAATACAAATCAAACGTGGCAACCGTTATAACTTTTATAAAATCCGTCGATAAAACTAAAATCTCCCTTTGCTCGTACACTTAACCTCACCTCCAGTTAGCATTTTCAAATTACGGTTAACATCCTAGCATTGAAATTTTTCATTAAAAGCTTACTATTTTCCAAAATGTTTCAAGCTCTTAAGTAACTTTAAGATAGGTTAAAGGAAACTTAGTGCATCAATATTATTTAGTTTTGGTTTTACCGACAGATTTTATAAAAGTTATAACGGTTGCCACGTCTGATTTGTATTTATTTTTATTTTTGAAAGAAGCAAGTGGGAGATACGGATGAGCAGGGGGGGATCCCTCACGTCCAAACAATTTTTTGCAATTTTCGGATTTAGCGAATTTTACTAAAGGAAGATGGCCAGTTTGAATTTTTGGGGGGAATTGAGGGTGTGTGAGGGAGAGTCCATAAATTTTTATTTTTTTCATTTTCAGAATCAGTGGAAAATTTTACTAAAGAGGTTGGATGACTAGTTTGGATATTTTTAATTTTTGGGATTAAGGGTATGTGGTCGGGAATCCACATGTCAGAATTGTTTCTTATCATTTTCGGATTCAGCGGAAAATTTTACTAAAGAAGGGGTAGGTTCACGTCTTAAAAGCACAGGATTTTTTTTGTCGGCCTGTGTAGTCAGACCGTTGTTCTGGCCTGGCTTTCAAAATAGTAACCAAGCGACAACTCGCTTCTGATTTTCGCTCCAGTCACAGCTCTAACAGCGTTGACTGCTTGTGCATTAGATTTTTCGTGTATTAATAAATTTTTAAGTCACCAACAAGAGCGAATGTTAAAGTGTGTTTTCAGTTGCAGTTACAATGACAAAAAAAATGTCAGATGTAGAGTACAGCAGCGATGATGGTACTCAGGACGAATCATCAGATTGCGATTCAGAGTAAAGTGCACTGTGTGTATTTCGGTAGAAAAACCAATTTAAAACCATTGTGAAAACAAACATTACCAAATAAAAAAAAATATAGCAATTTATTCGATTGCACTTAAACTTATGTAGCTCTGGCATAGTCTTAACCTCTGAGTAAACTTCTGTTGTTTCGTTATAACAAACATATATAATATAAAGATTGGCTACGTAAAATGCCAGAACTATACTTAATCATTTATTAATAATAAAAGATCAAAAACGCCGGGCGTAGCAACCACGGTAAAATTTGCACGCGCGCTGATAAATAATGTTTTTTTGGCTATTAGCCTCACTTTTAACTTCTGTAACTTTACAGATAGTCTATTTGCGTTATAAACTAACTATAAACAAAATGTCAGAACTATATAGTGCGATTTATTTTTCAATTCACAATTTACTACTTTATCGCTTCTGAGAGCACTTAAGCCACCACCTAGCCTTCTGACGATATTTTTTATATGTTTATCTATTTAAAATTTATAAGTGTACCAATTTTCATGACTATTCGATTATTTTTTTATTGACAAAACTTCTCGCATTTAACCGCCCGCCCACGCTCTCCGCCTCTAGAGCGACTTCTGACTAATGGGCTCTGGCTTTGTCAATGTGATAAGAAACTTTTAGCAAAAAATCATTACTATAGTCGATCAGTGCAGTCCACACGTAGCTCTTGGACTAATTGGACAAAACAGGAAAAGTACATGTTCTGATGTTTTATATTATTATTAGTATTTCAACATTTTTATAGTTTGGATACTGTCGAAATAAGGGCGATAGTCACAGTTGTCGTTCTAAAGTATTTTTTGCCGAACCAGAGTCGGACTAACTTCAATATGTTTGAGTTGTATTTGCGCCGATTTTAGATAATATAAAAGAATGCGATGGCAATGCTTGTTTAAATGGGAATATTAAGCTTTGCACGTAAATATCGTAATAATAAAACTGTCATTCCGAGTTCTTACGAATACTGTTAAATAGTAATTACAATTCTGACAACTAATAATTAGTCTAATAGTAAAAAGAGCTATAAACACAAATAAATTACAGTAATGCACATATTTTGATGATAGTCCAGATAATACAATCGGTCAGAAAATTACTAGAGAAGAAAGAATTAGGCAAATGCCATTCGGTAACAGTCAGACTGTCTAAACTAAAATGGAGCGTGATAAGATAATTATAATTTCTTACACAGTGGTAGTTTTTTAGAAGCGGGGAAGTCACTCCCTAAGATTTCTTTAAGATATTTTTCACAATTTGATTTTTGTATGTTTTACTAGTTTTTAGATCCATTATAATTTTAGAAACCATAATTCTAAACACAGAATTTTCTATGTAATGATTACTATTGCTTGTTGAAGAGTGACTTCATGTTATTATTACATTTTTCTTGAGAAGGAAGCCAAATGAGTTCCCCTAAGATTTCTTGAAAATATTTTTTACAATTTAATTTTTCTGATTGTATGTCTTATTAGTTTTTAAATCAAATGTTTATAATTAGCCTCTGTTTAAAAATGATTGATTTATAATTTTTAAAGCAAATGATTCGTGTTCGCATCGTCACGATGAAATAGGTACATACATACGAAGGAATACGGAAAGTGCAGGTGCACAGATACAACTCGCCGGCATGCCTCCGGTAAAGTGTTTTTAAATGTGTTAAAACAAATGACATGTTTTTATGACAGAGTACTTATTATTAATATAGGTCAAGGAGCTGACATATTTGTTAATAAATAATATAAATAAATTGTGACAACTGGAGGCAAATATGCTGCGAACAAATGAAATGATGACTTACTAATTACAAATATTTTATAAATATGTGTCTTATTTGATTATACCAGTTAGATTTTGGGTACAGTTATTTTTGGTTTTACTGTAACTGTGTTTAATTATATGCCTAATTAATAACGATTGTATAGCATCAGAATTTCGTACTTTTTTGTGTGATATTTCTGTATAATTATTACAACAGAAAAATATCACAATAATTATTGTTTTAGTAGAACGGTGTGATACAAGTAGTTCGGTGAAACTCAAAACTTGTGAAACGGATAACTAATCTTCGACCAGAGATGCTAGCCTAAGAGCTGGCGTGATTTTTTTTCGATCTGTACCAAAAGATAAGCACATTAATGTTGAAATTTGGTTTAAAGTGAACAAATTAAATATCGCTACGTCTGTCGTTGCAAACCGACAGCGTTTGGCCGGAGGCAGCTAATCAAATTTGTTTTTTTTTTTCTTCAAAAACTCCTTGATTTGTACCACGTGCAGACTATGAATTTTGATTTTAGGAATACAATTTGACCACAAAAGTGAAATGGCAGACAAAAAAGTCGGTAGCATTTCTTAATTACAACCAATAAAAGGATTCCGCCTTAAACATCGTAATGGTCTGTGACTGCAAGCGAGATGGGTTCAGGCTTGCAAACGCACAGGGGACGAAGACATTGGACACATGATTAATGGCTCTGTGAATAAATTTGTATGAAAATAAATATAAGTAAACATATATTTTATTGAAAACTTAACATTCAGTAATAAGTAAACTAAACATTATACATTCTGAAATAAAAAATATGAAAATTTTGCCGCTATAAGGGACACTTATTGTAAAATATTAATCGGAAGTGTATACACATTTCATTCTTTTCTAATGGCGTGTCTATAAACTTGTCATGCTGCATTTTTTAATTTATAATCGTCTATCTAAAATAAGTTAAAACTTATACCACTATAGTCTGTTTAGAAATAAAAGACAGTAATAAAAGCTTATTATGTATGCAAATCGTAAATAAATGTAGTACTGGTGCTTATATTCAATATTTTTATATTATGTATTATGGGTGTACTTTTAAAAAAACTTTGTGTGACCGGGTTGTACTAAATTGTAGCTAGCTGTAGGTAGCTAAAATTTAATCTCCGACAATCCGTCTTTGTCTAAGTCGCTTCAATTTCCCGGTCCATTTCTCTTATAAGTAAACAATATAAAAACAGCATTTCAAAACATGAGGCTACTTTAAGCATCATAACCGGGTTAAGAGGGTTTTTAGTAATTCAAATAAAATTATTCAATATTATTATCAAAATATTTATTTAAATTTAATGAATAGACTTTTATTCCACACAAAAATATATGTATTTTGAAAATTCAAATTATGGTGAGTAAATGTAGTGTTGTATAAATGTACAATAAAGAAAATAAAAAAGTAGGTATATTAAAATTCATCCTCTGAATATTCTGATGAATTATCTTCGTCTCCTAGATTGATAACGATAGGTTCCACAGTAACGTCAATTAAATTATCGAGTTCCCACATTTTCTCCTCTTCTTTTTGTACATGATGTATACATCTTTGCCAGTTATCTGCAGTTACTCGTTCCAAGGAATTTTTTAACAAAATTTTCACGTCACTTAATTTAAACGTCGTATTATTTCGCGCTACATCTCCTTTTACCTGCGCCCAGACTAATTCGATTGGGTTAAGTTCACAGTGATAAGGTGGTAACCGTAGTACCGTTATTTGGCGATTTGTTGCCATTTCATCGATAACATATTTTTTCTGATCTTTATTAAGATTGACAAGTGTCAAAAGTTCCTTTTTCACCATATTTGTTTCAAAAGAAATGTTTTTTCCGGATAACCATTGAATTATATCGGCTTTCCTCCAAGCAGTCGTAGGCGTCCGCTCGGTCTGCCGTGAATGGTAACTGGCATTATCCATGACAATTACAGACCCCGGAGGAATAAGATCCAACATCTGTGTAAAATACTCTTCGAAAACATCTGCGTTCATGTCTTCGTGATAGTCACCTGTATTTTTAGATTCAAATAAAAGTAAACCGCCATCTACAAAACCACTGGCACTACCTATATGTGTCACTATTAATCTTCGCCCTTTACCTGAAGGTGCCTTGAACCCTGTTGAAAGTCCATCCAAAAATGCTTGTCGAAAACTTTTTACATTTTTATCTTGCCATACTTTTGTTACAGTATATCCCTCGTTGACCCAAGTTTCGTCTAGATAATAAATATTCCTCCCTTCGTCACGGAATTTTCTAATTGATCTTAAGTAGGATCTTCGCCAACAAATAATTTCATCTTTATCGATAAGAACTGACTTCCTGTTCTGCTTTTCCCAGCAAAAATTCAACTCTCGTAAGACGGCCCATAATTTGCTTCTACTGATTTTTGGCAAATCGTTGTCCTCTGAAAGTTCACTTAAAATTTTGTTTAGCGTTGGTATTTCTTTTTTAAAATAAAATGAGTGTACTTTTCTGCGAATGACATTTTTGAAGAAATCATCTATAACGACTTTTGACCTCCCTGTAGATGATTTTGGGGGATTTACAGTATCTTGTTCATTTTTTGTTTCCTTTAAAAGTCTGTAGATAGTCGATTTTCCAATCCCTGTCATTTTGGAACACTTTTCCACGATGTCGTCAACACTGTTGGTAGGATTTTGGTGTTTCAATGCATTAAATACATTTAATATAATAATCTTCTCATTCTGAGACAGCGCACATCTTTTCACGCGTTTAGCAGGTACGTAATCTGATAAGCTCGACATTTTACCCAAACAATATTATATCCACTGGCACAATAGTCACTAAACACAAGTCGAATTTTACTCTACTGCACTAGCACGTCTTCGTATATTCAGCTCTAAGACTGGATTGATCTGTCACAATACACTGGCTCCTGCCCTATGATGTATCCAGTAAAATATACTAATGTACACCCATTACCTGTTAGCATTAGTGTTACTCGATAATTACCTGAAACGAAATATTACCACGCCCATGGCCGGTTCTTATCTCGGGGTTTTATTACTCTCTCTCATTTCCAAACAGACTATACGAAAGTCATACTTCCAGCGTGTGTATTTTTTTCTAAACATTGTTTATTTTATCAATACGGCCTAATAAAGCTTTTTATTTTCGTGGCATTCAAAAAAACCTGGCGGCAGATTAACGAGCATGCGTTGTATACTAATATTGCTTAACATTATAATTAACATTTTTGATGAAATATTAAATCTAATGTGGAGTTTTCTTATATACAGGTTGTCTCAAAATTAGTGTCCAATAATTTACCACTTGATTATATTGCCAAAAATAAGAATATTTTTTCAAATAAACATTGGTCGAGAAATGTTTCCTAAGGAGCTACACCCCCTAAAAGGGGCCACAAAAAATTTATTTTTTTTTATATTTTCGAAACGGGTTGAAAGTTATGAATTTTGACTCCATGAACGCTCTTAAAAGTCGATCATCATAAAATTTTTCAAAAATTTAATCAGGGGTGTCTCAATTGGGGGGTCGTCGGTTAAAATTTGCCCCTTATTTATTTGCTTGGCGAAATTTTCAAATTCAGATCAAAACAATATCACCATTTTTTCATAGAAAACTCAGATCAATTAAATTTTATTGCAACAAATAGCAACATGTAAAAAATTTGGGACAAATTTTACCCAAACAACAAACTTTTCTAAGCACTTTTTATGTTATTTATTACACTGTATATTGATATGATGACATATGAAAATTCATAATGGAACATGTGCCCATTTTAACCATTCAAGACAAATTTTTTGAATTTTATTAAGGTAATGTAATGAATTGCTTAAATCCGTTTTTCTCGGAAACGGAGCATTTTATCCAAAGAAATAATCTTTTAAAGGAAAGGAAATGAAGATCTATCATATGTATGTTGGCATCTGAATTTGAAAATTTCGACAAGTAAAAAATAGGGGTAAATTTTAGCCGACGACTAAAATTTTATGATGATCTTTTAATGAACGTTAATTGTGTCAAAATTTAGAAAAAAATACACACGCTGGAAGTATGGCTTCCGTAATGGTATAAATTTTAACTTATTTCAGATAGACGAATATAAGTTAAAAAATACAGCATGACAAGTTTATAGACACGCCATTATAAAAGAATGAAACACTTCCGATTAAAATAAAGCGACAAAATTTTCATATTTATTATTTCAAAGTGTATAATGTTTAGCTTTCTTATTACTGAATGTTAAGTTTCAATAAAATATATGTTTGCTTATATTTATTTTCTTATAAATCTATTTACAGAGCCACTAAACATTGGTACAATGTATTAAATTGAAAAATATATCCTTCTCCCTGCGCGTTTACAAGCCTGAACCCATCTCGCTTGTACTCACAGACCGTTACGATATTTACGGCGGAACCTGTCGTATTCCTAGTAGTCCAACCAAATTACACTTGGAGAAAAAAAATTGTTACCTGGACTTTTATAAGTGGAAATCATGCAAAAATCTATAACTTTTGTAGAGGTAATTTTTTAACATAACCTCAAAACTTTCGAGAAAAATGCGAAAAACAGTTTTTTTCCTGATTTTGACGAAACTTGGTGAAAGTATACCTTTCTCTGTCTTAAATAACCTCAACTTTTTTAGATAAAAAAATCAAGAAGTTTTTATTTTATTTAAATCATCGTACAGAGTTCTGCCGGTAATCATTTTTTTCGTTTTAACATATACTTTCTGGTGAAATAAAAAAATCTGTAATCACAGTTCAAAAACATACTCAAAAATGCAATAAAAAAATAAAAAATTACTTGATTTCAGCAATACAAAGTATTAACAGCAAAGTCTACTGTTGACGCGAAATCCGAAAACCCGAAATATTGCAAAATCCTTTTATTTTTTTCTGGTTTTATTTGAAAATGAATTTTATAAATTGCATATTTACATTGCCACTTTTTCGCTCTATCCAATGAATGGCATCAACATTTTTGCAATCCGACGTTTCGTCTTCCAGGGTCCATCATCAGTTTAATTTTTTTAAATATATCGCGCTATTTTTATGACAAAATCTAGTCATATTTAATTCTGTATTAGATGATATTACTATTGTAATCGCTTAAAAAGGTTTTTAGCTATCATTAAAATTTTTTTCTGAGTACGGCTCTGATCGATTTCAAAATACCTGTATCTATTGGAGGAGAGAGAGAGAGAGAGAGGACAGAATAAGTCAGTACAGTACAAAATATCCAACAATTTTTTTTTAATCCATAATTTAAAAAGTTGTACCTAATAAAAAAATAATACGAATTTATGAAATATTTTATTATTTCTAATTAGTATTGCTAATAGTAGTAAAAAATTGTTGGATATTTTGTGCGGTATTGACTTTTATACTGTTATGACTTCATCCAATAGATATTTTAAAGCGTTGAGAGCCGTACTAATTTTAAATTCTAGCTAAATCATGCTAAAAACTTTTTAAGCGATTACAATAATATACCCTCTAATTCAGAATTAAAAATGACTAGATTTTGTCATAAAAATAGCAGCGACGTATTTAAAAAAAAATAATCCTATGATGGCCCCTCGAAGACGAAACGTCGGATTGCAAAAATGTTGACGCCATTGTATAGAGCGAAAAAAGTGGCATTGTAAATATGTAATTTATTTTAAAATTCGTTTTCAAATAAAGCCAGAAAAAATTAAACAATTTTGTAAAATTTCGGGTTTTTCCGGATATCTCCGGAACTACCCGGAATTTTAAAACTTTCTAAACAGCATATTGTTAGGTATAAAAAACACACTTTTTTCTAATATGAGCCACCCCGTATCTCTTACCGTTTCCTAGATCCTAATGCCTATCCCATCCTTATCTTGGACACACTGTATATCTATGAATTCATCAAACTTTAAAAAAAAATAAATACACTACTTGATCCTTCGGAAAAAAAAATATTATTTATTTTATTTATTCACTATTCGACTTATGTTTATAGCAATACTGTACAAAAATAGTTTTGGGTCAAACAATGAGACAATTTTTTTTGTATTTTGTCCGTACAGTTGAAGTGTAATCAGTTTTTGATTTTTTTTTAATTTAAACAAATTATTAACAATTACTGGCAAATTCATTGCTGCAAGTAATTTTTTACATTTTTGCATTTTTGAGCATGTTTTTGAACTGTGATTACAATTTTTTTTATTTCACCAAAAGGTATGTCAAAACGAAAAAAAATATTACCGGCAGAATTCTGTACGATTTTTTTTAAGTAGAATTTATCTTTGAAAAGAAAGTGTTTCAGGCCGAAAAAAACCAATATCAGAAATTTCTTGATTTTTTTATCTAAAAAATTGGAGGTTATTTAGAACAGAGAAAGGTATACTTTCACCATGTTTCGTCACAATTAAATTATTTTTGCGGAAATGAGAAATAAAAAACGAAAAACCAGAAAAAACCTGTTTTTCGCATTTTTCTCGGAAATTTTGAGGTTATGTTAAAAAATGACCACTACAGCTCTAAAGTTGTAGATTTTTGCATGATCTACGACTTTTGTATTGGATACTTTTTTGTCTGACGTCAACTTTCGCCAGAAATCCCAATGATACAATTTTTCATAACTTTTCCACCCCCCAAATCAATCCTCCGCCGCCCCTGCTCACGCAAATGTCAAAAAAAGGGTGATATTTTTTAATAGGCCGCTTAATTGCGTCTTTAAGATTACAATGACGCTTTCAGAATCATGTTTGATTGAAAATTAACGCCTATACATAGGCTTAAAGTTCATATCTTTTGGAGCCTCCGCTATAAACAAATAGAATTGTGCGAAAACTATTGCACCTACAGCGCCCACTTTTGGCACACTTTTAAAGTATGACAAAACCCTCAACTTGTCATAGGTTTTATAAAATTTTAACAATAAATGCGATAGTTATAAACAAATGAAAAAATGGGCACTTTTCTTGTTTTTTTGCAATAACTTTTTTGTTTATTAACCGATTTTAATTTAACCAGTCTCATTTTGTAGATAATTTTACTCCCTATAAGCTGTCTGAGAGTCACTTTTCGCTAAAATTGATGGTTTTCCCTGCAAAGTGAAAAAACTGTTTTCCTCACTTATTTGTTTAAATAGAAAAGTTAGCTAATAAAAGTTTTTGACTCACGAGACGAGAGACGTCTTGTATTATGTTCCTTTAGACAATTTTACAATAATCTAGCGGATAGGACTTTTTCGTGTTTCTCTTTTAATTTCGCTAATTTTCCTGGTGTAGAGAGAAGATGCGAGAATACGATACTTCGCCTTCTTTTTCGGGCAAATCAAAAAAGCCACCACGGTCGAAGATCCAGTCGCCGTAGCCGTGCCAAGCGATCCGAAATTACACCACGGCATAAATTCCGTTATCGAAACCGATGCCGACGAAGCATCCCAACACCGATTCCGCATCACAGCGGGCACGTCGGCATCCAAAATTAGACCAATAGCTCCAGAGACAGCTCCGTGGAACATCGGGTTTCGCCTACCTTTCCCATTTTCCGACGACGCGGCCTATCTCGCTCGAGTCTGCCACTAACGCGCTCAGTAACCACCGCAGCGACGACCGCAACCTGCTGACGCGCGTTCCAGGAAGATAGTTGGAAATGACCATCAAGGAATTTACCGATGTTTCCATTGGGTCCAAGGACGTTGTCGCCAATAACATTCTAATCACTCGAGCGATCTGGGCCAAAATTTAGTGCAGCATTCCTACAATGGCTGGCATTACCGTATTAAAGTTTCGTCCGAATCGTATGAGCCACAACGCCGTTATACGGTGAAACGTGGATTTTACGCTTTCCCGTTTTCAGCCGTTCTGCTCATACGATCTCGGCCGAACCCCAGAACCACAGTAGAGCTTCTCTCTGTCGCCAACATATCCAAATTCGAACCGAATCGTGCGACGTCTAACGGCCAGCTAATCCAAAACAGGATTCTACGCTTTCCTAGTTTCCGCACGATCTCGGCCGAAACCAAAAAACACTACTCCATGCCGTGTATCACCATATTAATTTTGAACGAGATCCAACCAGCATTAAGACCTCTGTAAGCCTTTTTACGAAGACGGGAAAACTTTCGCCTCAGTTTCCAATTTTCCCGTCTTTGGGCCAAAAGGACTGTCTTGTGAGGGTCCCACCGCTCTGGAGGTTGGATGCGATGATCGGTACCCTAAGCCGAGACCGAGGATGGAGTTTCTTTAAGATCGGGGAAAACCAAAATTTCCCCATTTCGAGGGCCTTCTGGCCGGTGGGTGACATCGCAATGCCGACCCGAGTGATCGCCATCCCGATGCCGACATTAATTATCCAAAGAGGCCAGAGGTGAACGAGAATCGATCCCGACGATGGGCGGATTTTAATGGGCCACTTTGGCGGGGAGAACGAGAGCGCTCCGCCAAAAGTATGCAAAGCTAGCCACTTTCTGAAGAGCGATCGAACGTCCACCCGCGGCTTTTGCAGTTCTTCAGTGGAAGTACATAGCGAGAAATAAAGCGATCCGAGGCATAAAATTATATTATTATTTTCTATGATAAATCTTGTCTATGTTAATGAAGTAAATCTTATTGTCCTTTACACAGTTTAATAAAGTCCTTTTAACATAGCTCCCGCGGTTTGATGTGAAAAACCCTGTGCAACAAACTCAAGACATTTGGAGCTCAAAGCTCTCAGGCTCGCTTCTCGAGATTCCGTCGAGGCTGCCTACCTCCGACGAAGACTTACGAGGTATCATAATGCTTAGTGCTCACTACTCGCTTCACGAGACATTCCATCCGAGGAAGCCCACCTCCGGCGAAGACCCGATTCGATAGCGGCTCTGTCGAGAATCCGCATCGCAATCGAGGTGCATTCAGGCTCTTTCGAGATCTGCCATACCGTCCGGGGCTAACCACCTCCGACGAAGACTCTATCACAACCGTACCGGCTCCGTTGAGACCCGTACTTCGAGATAGCAGGCAACTTTCATCGGCCAAACCTCCAACGAGGTCTGTCGTCGAGGCAATCCTACCAGTAGGTAATAGGGCACCTGAGCCTGGGAAAATTTCTAGGACCGTGGGAAAATTGAAACTTGTGTTTTTACCTAATTCCCAAAAATTTGGCCCTTGTCGGCAAAGATCAAAGGATGCCGCCGACAGGTGTTAATTACAGGTGTGCAGCAGGGCCGGCCCCTAGGGCTTTGCCCCACCCGGGGCCCCCGTCCCACGTTGCCTCTAGGGCTTCGCCCCACCTGCCGCCATACGCGGCAATTTACGGCCACTTCGTTGAGTCCCGTGGCCCGCACATTCATAGCTCACAGCTACATCGGCTCTCACAGAGGAGACCGCCCGTTCATACAAACCTTCGAGGCAGTATTCGCTCGACAGGTATCACCTTTGAGGCCTAGGCGCCCAAGGTCATAGTACGTCCGTTACTTTAGCGGCGTACTCTAAATTAGAAGCAGACCCGCTTCCAAGGCTCCCTCGAGAGACCTTTTCTGTAGAATCAGTGCATCAACTAGACTTTCAGAGCAAAGCTTACTCTGACATTATCGGACGGGATAGGATGGATCCCTCCGATACAACCTCCAGGGCTACGAGGACTGGTGTTCTCGAAGACACATACAATAAATTAGATCGTGACAATCTGGTGAAGATTGAGCTGGACAAGACCTCGTCATCAATGTACGGAGAAGCCAGCGGTATCACGGGCTGCCCTCACGCTTGTTTGCCGGCGAATGATCTCCCGACACTCCAAGTGAACGAGGAAATCTCCGTACCCAACCCTATCTCGATGCTCCGTGGAGAGTCCGAGGGGCCGAAGGCGGTAGCTCGTGGAAGTACGCAGCACGGCGCAGTCACAATGCTCTATACGCTGAGATCAGCTGATACACGAGTTACAGATACCGCCTCGAGCACCCCTCAGGGCGCACCCATAGATACGAATAGATTACCCGAGTTACCACGCTATGGACCACCCATAATCACTCTTCATACCATCTGGAAGGGTCAGGGGAATCCTATACGTCCGATTACGGTTTCCGACTTGTCACCGAGCTTGGGGTTAGAATTCCGTGGATGGCACCTTCGGCCATCCACTCCCCGAACTCAGGTGCTACGGATCATGGAGTTTTTGAAAAAAAAAACAAGTTTGAGTAGCCGCCCCAGCCAAACGCTGCCGGTTTGCAACGGCAGACAGCGATATTTGTTCACTTTAAACTATATTTCAACATTAATGTGCTTATCCTTTGGTACAAATGAAAAATCACGCCAGCTCTTAGGCTACAAGTATTTGCAACAAAAAACTGCTCTGCCGGCCGGTGAAAACGATTGGAACAATTTTGAAATAAATATGAAATGAATAATGAACTACAATTAATAAATTATGAAAATATTTACCAAAGGATCTAATAAACTATTTTGTTTTTTTTTTAATTTCTATTTTCCTCCTATTTTATGTTTCCTAATAGGTTCAGGGTGTTTAATGCTTCATTAATTATAATTCATAACATATTTTATTTATATATTTTTAAGAAAAATAATGAAATATTTCTGTACATTTTAATTGTCTGGAATACAGTTGTATTGTTATTCAAAATCATTAAAATTGTCTTTACCACAATGGTTCCATACTTTCAACATAATCACAAATATAGTAAGTTAGTACTTATTGTTATTTGCCAGCCTGTTCAATGAAATTAAAATATATAAGTAGAACATTAAGGGTATAAAATGATCATCTAATTATTATTTTGCATTCGACATGCTCAGAATCTGGGGAATTTGAAGTTTTTGTCAAAAACAAGTTGTTTGGTAATAAATGTTTAAATTTTTGATAGTATCAAGTATAGTATTCCTGTGTTTCCACATCGAATATTTTATTAAAAGACTGTAGGTTGTCATATTATATTTTTTTGTGCAAATATTAAAATTATCTGACAATTCTTGTTCATTGCACATATTTCCCTTAATGCGACGATAAAAGGCTTGCCAATATCCTGAGAATATATAGTTACCGATTAAAGAAATCTTTACCTCCATTGCTATGTGGTATTACGAATTTGTTCTAGTTTGGCATTACGCTAGTAGAGACCGCCACTTCCTGGATGGATTTTCTTCTATCTATCAGGTGCCATCGCTGTCTTACCAAAAGTGCGATTTCTTGTCTATAAAACGGCGGTCTTAAATGAAAATGGAGGGCGCTTTGAACAATTTCTTTTTTGATTTCTTTCTTAAAACAGTTCAAATGTCATTGTCGCATTTTTCAATAAGAATGTGACCGTACACAACATTTAATGGAAAATAAAAAATCGAATTTTCTGTGAAGCTCTGACAGGATTGGAAAAATTGCAAGATACTTTTTTTACTATAGTTTAGCAAAGTATGAGTAGGTATTCGTATTCATATAATTGCTATTTAGATATCTGATAATTTGAGATGTCCTAATATTTTTTATAAACAGAGCGTTTACTTGCATCTCATATTATATTAAGATCAGTAATTTTAACATTTATACATTTTGGATTAGAGATTAGATTTCAATACCATTATTAAGAGAGTATTTAGAGCATATAAAATTTTTACAGGTTTTTTGGAAGTGGTTAAAATCTCCACACTTCTAACAATATTTTTTAGCTCTCTGGCATAGACTGAAATATCATAATTAACAATTAATGTTCCTTGTTTCATCACTTCAAAAAACAGTATATTGTCAGTCTTTAGAAAAGCTTGATATGTTTCTATGGTCAGCACTGTACTTGTCAATCGTTTCGACAATTTTTTTTTTCGGAGTAACTAAGTATTGGCTTTAAGAGTCCGTCGCTTGCTTGAAATATACCCATATTTTGCGTTCAATCCATAACACTTATTTGGAAAACCAATAAACATAGCGATCCAAATAAAATACAATCGAAAGATAAAATTGTTACCTAGGGCTGTTGTGTAATATTTTTTTCAAAATTAATTTTTTGTTGTTTAAATTTAAAGAGTAAACTGTGCAAGAAATCGCCATTTTTACAATTTGTTTGCTTAAAAATACAGACTTAAATTTAAAAATTGCTTATATCGATTTGATAAAAATTACTCCAAATTACTGGATGTTAAATCCCGAACGCTTACAACTTCAAAAACGAATATTATTTGAAATTCTTCAACCACGTGTGTTTTACTAAATGGAACGGGCTAAGAGACTGGTAACTGCGGACAGGACTGGAGTTCAAAGAACTGTCGTACCTTATAATCTATACGTTCTCAACTTAAAACGTCGAAAGAAAGGAAATAATATTGCTAAATATAACACGTAAGTATTATATTGTAATATAGCAAAAGACGTATTAATTACATTAACAAGCGGTCTCGGGCAAAATTGAAAATTGCTGCTTGGATAGGAGTTCTATTTAGCCTCTGAAATAAAGTTCCGATCATAAAAACCTCGACATATGTTTGTCTGTTTGATCACTTTCACTACTTCTTTAGTAGCATTTCCGACACGTGTGTGGATGGAGTAAAAACTCAATGCGGATAGCGATGTTACCCATTTGCAAGAAAGGATCGAGGTGCCGTGACATTATGTTTGTGGGGTCTATCATTCACAGAAACGGGGAAGTAGGAGGACCGGTCGATGAAACAGATCAGAAACGCGTGTAACCCCTTTTTGGGGTTGGTTCTTGGCCATTGGGAGGGCCATTGGAGTATGGATGGCGTGACAATCTGACAATATATTCCTTGAAAATGGGGCAGCTTTTAGCCGATTTGGTTGGGAAGATTAAAGGTGCAGGTGGCATGAGAGTATGTTCACGGGCTTCCTTGCAAATGGGTGACATAGCTATCCACATTGCGTTTTTACTCCATCTATACACGTGTCTGAAAAAAAGGTGTAAAAATGGTCAAAAACTGACAAACGAATCATCTGCCGGGGTTTTTACGATCGGAACTTTATTCCAGTGACCAAAAATAACTTGTATTCACAGCAATTTTTAATTTCAACCGAGACCACGTTTTACAGTCATTAATGCGTGGTCCTTTTACATTTCAAAGTTTTTACAATAAATTCAATTGTTGACGTCGTTCAAATATATTTTTGGCTTATTTTATTTAACAGTAGAGTGTGTTGATCCAGCATATTTAAAATAATGTACTAAAGGAAATACGGTATAAAGGGTAAATGTTGAATGTGTCTAAATCGCCCCCACTAACGTTGTCATAATTGTATCAATGAGAAGTTGGTATAATTTTCTGTACGATTTTACAACTTGTCCACTAACATATAATTTTACATACAATTCATTTCTAGTTATTACAGGTTTTTACTTATGACAAATAAAATTTAATATATTTTGAAAAGACAAAACGTCCATAAATTTAGCTGGAACAGTGACTGCAATACCTATTACATAAAAGCAAAAATAGAAAGAGGAACATTAAAAAATTAAATTGATCCTGCGTGATGTCGGTCATTCAATTTTGCGTTGCGACAAAAATTGTTTGTACAGCTTCAACACTAACGTTGTGTCAATTCGAATACAATTATTGAAGTAAAAATTGTAACGTCAGTGATTCGTTTGAATCAATCTAGATATTCTAAATACGTCCACCGTAAAATTATCTTAGTGGGAGACCGATAGTCTCATCTTCCAGCTGTAACGCCCGTGCCTGCAGCGATAACCAAGCAGTCTAATTGCATATTCCTGAGAGATTCTTCTGCTATTTGTTTCAGTTTCAAATTTGATGCTCACAATTTAAATCTGAACATACAGGTTGTAAAGATCTCGTTTTATGCGTTAGTAGACATATCCATATAAAATAAATCTACACTAGTTAAAATCTCATTAATATCCTAATCCATCAAGCATTTCATTGATTAATACAGATAAGTTGGTAAATTGTATTATGTTAAACTTAGTTACAAGCGTTTCCAGTGCGGCGACGAACGATAACGATCGATAATTTGGAGAGAAAGGCTAGCGCAGTCGACAAGAGTGGGTGATGAGGCGATAAGTTCGTCCGAGACAGCCGATTCTGGGGTAGCTTCCTACCAGTCAACCTTGATAACATGGTCTAAGGAAGATTAATGTTGTGAAGTAACGATTCTAGATAACCTTGAACATAATCCAAGGTCATCAGGTGGCAAAATTATGAAGGCCGTGGAGAAGATAGCCAATTCTGGGGTCACTCCCGCCGCTCGATGTAGGCTTTAAGTTCAGATGGAAGGTTATTGTTGAGACGTAATGTTTCGAGATGGCGTTGAAAAGAATCCAAGCTCATCCGGTGATCAGGTCATCAAGGCCATCTGGTGGCATATTTTTCAAGGTCGCGTATCATTAATGTGAGATATAATGCGTAAAGGTTATCAAATGGTAGTCTTGAACGAATGCAATAGATTCTTTCTTTACTTTCGCCAGAATTCGAGGTCGTTCGGTTGCCAAGCCTTCAATGTGGAGTAGTAATGTGTCGAAGAGGAAGATTCGGTTTGTGAATCTCGACCGATAGTGAGATCAGTTGGATCAGCAACACACCTCCTGATCCGATACGTCGGACATGAGATAATGAACTTAGTAGGGAGGACAGAGCAACACGTCAAAAACGCAGGGGACTTTATTGACAGAATTCGAGGAATTGAACTCCAACCAGGAGATATCCTGGTGATATTCGATGTTACATCCCTATATGGAAGTTTCCGTCGACGAAGCCTTAGAGGAACTGCATCGAAGACTAATCGCAGAGGACAAGGATTTCGGAACCAATTCTATGAACAGACGGAGGAAGCAGCAATGGGTTCACCGTTATCTCCAGTCCTGGCCAATATATACATGGAAGCCTTTGAGAAGAAAGACCTGAAATCCACAACGTTGAAGCCTATGCCTACGGTCAGAGTGCATCCGTATTTGGCCGATTTTTACACTGACGTAAATGGCCGACCGAATCGGTCAACTTGTTCTGCCGAACTGTGGTCACACCGCACATAACGTTGGTCAATGTTTCGTCAGTGTACGATTAAAATGGATGAAGTAGGTAATGTTGTTGGAAAAGTGACAGCGGTATTTTTCTTCGATCTTTCCCTTTTCCTAAGCCGAGAGAGTTACTACCATGGCACTTCCCTACATTATTCTTGGTGATCAAGGATATCCTCTAAAAAAGTATCTGATGCGTCCCTATCCAACAGGAAGAGAAGAGGTCCCTCGGGAAATCGCTTAGCCGAGCCAGGCGAACTGTGGAATGTGGAATTGGCATACTTGTTTCAAAATGGAGATGCTTCAGGACAGAATTACAAGTTAAACCTCAGCATGTTGACAAACTGGTTAGAACTGCTTGCCTATTGCACAACATTCTCATAGACAAAGAGGGAGTCGATGAAGGTATCTCTCAGACAATAGACTCTACAAATACAGAAGAATATATAAGAATCAGGGGATCAAGACGCTTCAATTGAGTGGGAAGAGACGCATACTATATTCGCGACCAATTCAAAACTTATTTCAATGGAGTAGGTGCGACAGAGTTTCAATATAATGAAATAGACACCCATGAATGAAATATATTTAATAAAATAATTACTTACACCTGCTGTTCAATTCGTCTCCTATTTCCTGCCAAAGCTTTCTTGCTTTGGCACATCCCTATTGTGGTAACTCTTACTGGTTATATCCCACAATGGTTTAAGATCATAAACTAACGATATTAATTTCTCAATATCGACCATATTGTTTATAATACTGATTAAATATTTCTAAATTACGTACAGTTGTATACAAATTGGAATACACACTGGTATATACGGCTGAAAAAAAAAAAAACAAAACTATTTGTTTTTCCCCATCAGTTGGTCGAACAGGTCCGTGCTGGACGGTGGAACTGTGACCATCTACACTCAGTTATACACATTTGTTTGTTTTACCGTTGTCGGCCGTCCACGCCAGTCTAAAAAATCGGTCAAATACGGTTGTACTCTGACCGTAGCCTACCGATATGTTGACGACACCTTCATCATCTGGCCCCGCGGAGGCAACACCGTAGAGGATTTCCTGCATCATATCAATGGGATACATCCAGATATCCAGTTTACCATGGAAGTAGAAAAAACGCCGCCCTTCGCTTCTTGGATGTTTCGGTTGAGAGGAAACCAGATAGCACTTTAGGACATTGAGTATACAGAAAGCCAACTCACACAGACAGATATCTGAATGCGGAGTCCCATCACCACCCAGCCCAGAAACAGGGGATCATAAATACCTTGATTCATCGAGCGCAGATCATCAGCGAGCCAAGACGTTTAGGCCCTGAGAGGAAATGGCTACACGGCGAGAAATATCGAATATCAGGAGGAGACATACGCCCGGTGTGTACAGTATTCTTTGCTCTTACGGGAATGTCTACATAGGACAAACAGGAAGGCACATCAACACGAGGTTAGAGGAACACAAAAGTCATCTCAAAAATAATAACTACGAAAAATCGGCAGTAGCAGGGCATAGGGCGGACACGGGACACAAGTGGAGCTAAGTAAAACCAACATGGTGGTGAGAGGGAGAAGATTTTGGCCCCGACTATACAGAGCAGCATTAAAAATTTCTAAAAATCCGAACAATTTCAACAAGGATGGTGGCGTGGATCTGTCAGGTCCTAGGAAGAGAGTCATCCGTAAAAGCAACCCACTGGAACGTCAACAACGCGTACGAGGTCACCCAC
The DNA here is from genome assembly GCF_000390285.2 of Anoplophora glabripennis. Taxonomy (NCBI): domain Eukaryota; kingdom Metazoa; phylum Arthropoda; class Insecta; order Coleoptera; family Cerambycidae; genus Anoplophora; species Anoplophora glabripennis. The sequence continues at coordinate 292,610 of NW_019416926.1, forward strand.
CGAAACGTCATGGATCAGTGACCACATCAAATATAAATAGTGACAAGATTAGTAGATTCACCGTTAACGACTGCCACGGACAAACAAAGCTAAGATATATTTCAAGGTTATTTTTTAGATATAAAAACGACATATGTTTACCAAGAGAATTGTTAAAATGTAAAAATATCATTTTCGTTTGTTCTCAATTCTTAGAGCTCTACAAGTTAAAATGTCAAAACCATATTCTGGTCGTCTTCGAGGATGCTCAAGTCCCATGGTAGAAAAAATGTATGTCAAAAAAATTTGAGTACCTATGTTTTTCGGTTTTTTAATATTGTCGAAAACTAGAAAGTCATTATCTGCATGTTTTCAAGGGTGCTAAAAAACGTATCTAAAAAAAGATATTCTTTTCTTATCTATCGATTTTGTGAATACCATGGAAAACTTATGCGAATATAGTGCAATCACTGCCACTTAATTTGAAGCCGTGAAATGTTATTTTTCGAAAATAGCCCAAGTTGAAATGTTAAGGTCACATTTTTTTGTAATGTCAAATTATGGAAATGTAGTTAATTTCAACTCTTCATGCGATCCCGTAACGGTTTTGGAAGAAATGGATTGATTGGTAGAGATGTTTTAAAATCTTATGAGCTTTGACCTTCATATGCGCAGAAACATAATTCCGACCGTTGCCTAAATTATTCTACGTCCTAAAAACATTACACCTATTATTCACAGTCTCTCTCGAGCTCTAGCGTAAACAAGCCTTTGATCCGATTACAAATATCATAATAAAATGCCCTATTCTTTATTATTTTAATTTAAACAATAAAAATATATATAACGAACGTCCGCCAGTTGACTTTATTGATGCCCGAGCGCCTTAGTTCATGTCTACTTGTAATGATGCACATGGTCTAGTTCTGAATCAATGTTTTCACAACGTGCTTATTAGAAGAATTATGGGGATACGCCACGCCTTTCGCGCATTTCGTGGCTCATGAGATATTAAAAGACCTCTAAAGTTACAATATTAATTACATTTTATGTTGTGAGGTAGAAATTTAAACTGAAAACAAAACGGATATGAGGAAAATAATGAAAATATATCTAGCACCCATAAAGAAAAATGTTCAAAATAGTTATTTCGGTAAAATAATGAAGAAAGTGGAAATAGGTGAAAATAGTTCAAAACACTTTTTTCCCATATCTCTATTATTTGAGCAGATAAATGATCTTTTTTTTGTTGTAAAAAAGTAACACAAGCCTGTCAAGTAATGGTGAATTATGTCGGGAGCGATGTTTTTGAGCTTGTCTTGTGACGGAGTATTGGAAAATGTAATTAATAAAATAAGCGACATAGTATCTATTTTCTTGATGAAGTTGATTGGATCAAGGTCACGCGCTTTCCTGGCACTTCTGAATTTCAAGGAACATTTATAAAAAACACAGATTTTTACAAGAATGATTTTTGAAATTGATACCTTTTTTTTATTAAATATTTTATTAAATTACTGAATATTGTTTATAAACAAAAAAATCGTTTGTGAAATTTACCAACGATTCAACGAATTTTAATTTTCCTCGCCGTGTTATGATTTTTTCTTTATCTTTTTTTATATAAATGTACATTATATTATATTATATTCCGGGAGTTATACGTGCAAATCCGAAATCCGGCACCATACAGTTAATTCCCGGTACAATCACAGAAAATCCCGGTCATACCCATGTGGCTAGATGTTCTTTTAATATGTCGTCAAGATCTGCACTAAAATTTATGAGTCCACGAAACACATCAGGGTTGTCCGAATTTTCTGTCTCGTCGTGTCCCCGAAGTGCTAATTCGAAAGCTCCGCAAAATTTTATGCAATCTACGATTTTAGATAATACATAACAATTTTTGGTTACCTGTTCATTGTGTTTCCGTATATTATCCCAATATGCAGAATCTGACTTCTTATGTTTATTTTACTTAATGACTTAAATGACTTAAATCTTTCACACTGTACATTGTCCATGCTTTATCCCCACCGAAAAGTAAGCATGGAAAACAAAACAGTGTATTTTTTAAATCACACCCGCACACACACTCTGCTTTTGTGTATACATTATTGTTAAATTGTCTTTTATAACTTTTACTTCGGCTTGTTCCACTAACTTCAATATTTAATTGTGGTGTCGGCCCACCTAATTCTTTTATTTTTAGTTTATCCGCATAAGGCAGAGAACCAAATAAAGTTTTTTTTAAAACGAAACGCTATTCATTTTAATAACTAATATCCGTAGACGCCTAAACGAAAATATTCACACGTGCCGCTCGCAGAAATAAACCACCACATACCACGTACGAAATATTACTGCATTTACTGCAGCAGTGGCTGGCGCTGTTGCAGCCACAAAAGCCCCTATCTTCGTGTACTGGGTCACGTGCCTGATTAGCCAATAAAAACAAAGGACGCATCTAATTGTTCGCTGTGCACACATTTTGTATATGAGGTTGCATATAGTATGTATTTATTTCAGTTGAACAAATTTTACACTCAAACTTATAAATTAGTTTTATGTACTTTGTTCCAAAATAGCAAATTGAGGTTCCAATAATACGGTGGATAATTTTTATTCCAAACGTGGAGGCAATCTCCACCTCCTCCGACGAGGCAGATATTCCAAGGATCCTCAAAATGTATAAAATATCCGTAATTTTGAAACGGTTATTTAAAAACCAATTTCGTGTCACTTCTGCTTATAATTCATAACTACCTTGTCACAATTTCTGATTCAGTAATAAAAGTAAGATCAAGCTCCTGCCGAGGCCAACCCTGTATCAAATGTAAAATCGCCGCTCGCCCTTCCCCTCCCCCTCCCGTCTGAAGGATTACCATTTCCTCTTTTTTCCCCAAAGGAATATTATATTACATCTATTACGATCCATTGCCTTGCTTCAGTAATTACCGAACAGCCCTTATTAAGGCGTCAGCTGAAGTTGAAAATTCAGAGCTGCTCGGAATGTAATTAGGACAAAGAAATATTACATTAGAGGAAAGTTATTTTATTTCGCCCGCTTCCGGGAAGTGCGCGGGCTTTGTTTTCCACATTTTTTGTTCTCTCTGTTCGGACGTCTGAAGAGCGCTGACGGTGAAATTTAATAATTTATAATGTTGTTTTAAGTAAAAAACTGCCGCCGGAACCAGATATGAAACTTGACGCTCCCCGCGAATGTAGGAGAGTCCCTTTAATGCTGTTTTTCGCTCCGGAATGGTTACCAGATGAATATACAAGAGGTACGGCAGTTTTATACGCGAGTATGCCAATATTGGACGAAAAGAGTCAGAGAGTCTGAAACCTAAAACCAAAAATGTTAAACGTAACGTATTATGATTGTATCCCATCGCATAATATCGACTTTTTCAAATAGAACACCCTGTGTTTTATGATTTCATTAGATGCCTTTCTGTAGACCCTACATTTTTTTAATAGCTTTCCCTGTACCTAAGTCGCGTAGTTTTTGCAAAAAAAAAAAACATTTTTATGTAAAATACCAGATTTGCGCCCGTTCCTTTGGCTGTAATGTGATTATTTTACTGTTATTATACTTTTCCTATTACCTATTTATCTTTCAGGTTAGAGAACACCTAAATCACGTATATCCAAACCAGTGGTTAGGTCGTGGTGGTCTACTTCCTTGGCCCGCCCGTTCACCTGACTTAAATAGTCTGGACTTTTTCTTGTGGGGTTATTCAAGGAGCGAGTATACAAAGTACCCCCAACGGATATTCAAGACTTAAAAGAAAAGATTCAAAACGAGTTTCTAACTATGACGCCTCAAATGTTAAGAAATGTCCACATTCATTTTCGCTTTGTGTAGAAAACAACGGTGGACAGTTTGAATATTTATTTTAAGTTAGCTTGCGACTATGAGTATTCTTTTTTCAAAATTCTATTCATCCAAATTTTCTCCAATTTCACTAATAACTTTCCTAACTACGGTAACAGTGCTCGATTTTCAATATGATACGGATGAAACTTCTTCAATATTTTATTTGTCAAGCCTTTGAAAACTACAAGATTACTACTAATTTCCTGGCACTAATATTTGGAAAAAAGTAACACAAGCCTGTCAAGTAATGGTGAATTATGTCCGGAGCGATGTTTTTGAGCTTGTCTTGTGACGGAGTATTGGAAAATGTAATTAATAAAATAAGCGACATAGTATCTATATTCTTGATGAAGTTGATTGGATCAATATTGTTGACCTTGAATGAATTTCTAGGTCGTTTTACAATTTTGATTTAAGGTCGTATAGTGGCCTTGAACGCACCCCCATCACAACATGAGACTTGTTTGCATTACATTTATCGCAATCTGGGCGGGGAGCCATATTAGTGGTATATAACTATAAATTTGTTTAGCGCTATAGTAACAATATCGCGTTATTTTATTAAAAATATATTTGTGGAACAAATGTGGAAGAAGTTTCACTAAACAAGATATTCTGAAATGACATTTTAAGGAATCATGTAACAGTGATGAACCTCCATTCAAAAAATTAAAATTTTATGCGATACCATCAACGTCGACTGGTCTGTCTACATCAAGGAGCCCATCGTATTCGATGCAAAAAAGAGCAAAAAATTGTCGGTCTTTTATCAAAGGAAAATCGTGTCATCATTTTTAGGAGGCGTAAGATGAACCATTTCAAATTTAAATTGAAATTGAATGTTAAATCTGAAATACCGCTGCATACGCACTGTGTTCTGGTAGTAGCTGTAGTCGCCCAGGTGCATCAAGTGTACGAAGTGGTCGGTTATATGTCAAATACTATCCTGGCGAGCTTGGTTGTTAATCACAGACAGCCTCCAAAAAACAAGTAAACAGCAGTGGCGCGTACAGAGGTAAAATGTAGTATATATGTGGAATTTAAAAAATAAATTGGATTTATAATAAATTACATTTAAAATAAATAGTTTATGAGAACAAAGGAATTTTTGTAAGAACAAGGGTGCCAAACGTGAACTGATTCCTTTATCCCTTCATAATGCATTAAGAAATTATTCAATTTCTAAACCCCTTAAAACCGTATTGCACTGGATCCCTTGACAGGCAATGATTTATTACTTTGCATCGAATATGATTCTACTATAGTATGTACGACGGCATTATCTACATTAGCGAGCCATCTAAATCAGTGGGACCATCTACAATGTGTACTTACTGCAATGTTTTTTTTTTCATTTGGATAATGAGATCAAAAGTATTAACATTTTACAGTGACAATTTTACTTTCCTCTTTGATTGAAATTGAGTAAAGATAAATATTTTAACTTTACTCAACTGTTAGAAATAGAAAATAAAAGCAAATGTATTACCGTGATAAAAAATCATAGAAAAATTAAGCAACCGAAACTTTAAAATATTTTTACTAAAACACGAAAAAATTGTTACGCACTCCTTGATTTGGCTCGACTGTTGATAACAAGTTATTAAAGGTTGCCCTACATATTAAATGTATTTTTAATATTTTCGAAAACTGCAAATAAAAAAGTTATGATTTTTTTTTTAGCCAATCCGATCAATTTGCTTACAACGTAATATTAAGTATTCGCAAAAGTGTCATAAAACTAGTACCTATAACTATATTCTGCTATTTTTCATTTAAAAAAAACTAAGAAAAAGTTCCTATTACGATGGTCTGTATTTAGATTATTATTATTTCAATCTCTGTCTACAATTTCAACTCGTTGAAGAAACGTCGATTTAATATCCAGATTTTGCAAAATTATATTGATAATGTTTATTTTATAAAATAAATATCTCATACCTACTTTAGACTAGTGCATTACTACATCAGTACCAATGGCATTAGGACTTTGAATTCATAATAAGAAAATATTGGGTATTCTATTAAAAACACGTTGTTTTTAAAAAATAATATTAAGAAAAGCACTATATATTACATAGTGAAAACAGTAATCTTCTTATCTTCTAGAGCAAAGCAACTATTTTACATCCTCAGAGGTTGGGAACCCTTGTCAATATTTGCTGAAATTTTAGCAGTTTGGTTTATGTGTTTTAACGCCACGGTTATTCAAAGTGGTGGACTGTATGAATAAAGAAATAAAATGGTTGGAGATGGCTTACCTCCTTTGAAACTCCTATGTTCTTGAAGGGCCCTTCTGATGTCTTGAAAATGTTGATTCGGCTGTCTATTTATTTCTTATGGAGTTGGGAATCACACGCACTTGTTACTATGTCGAGTCTCTCGAATGGAATGAATTGAATTATATACAAAAACCATCTCCAACAAAAAACAGTACGTAAAAATAAGAAGGATTTTCGTATTTGAGTGAATAAACTCGAAACAAACATGTTGTTGCAACAAATGAAAAAGAATAGAAAATTTATTTTATATATTTTAAAAATGAATTGTAATTACAATAACACCCTTTTGCGGTGAAGCCGCAACATAACCGCCCACCAAAATATATAAAAAAAAATGTATTGTTATGTAATAAATATCAAAGAAAAAAAAAACACATAAAAAAAAAGAAATATGTATATACAATATACATGTATAGCAAGAAATAACATTTATTGTTGAGGGAGAGGACAAAGTTTTACTAATGGTCTTTGCATTAAACCTCGTTTTGTTCTCACGGTAGCTACTCGAGCTATTCCATCAGCACCAGGATGGAGTTTTTCTACTCGTCCCAACGTCCATTGTAAGGGAGGTGAATTTTCAATTTTTATAAGAACTACTGTACCCGGTTCAATTTTAACTGCCGATTTGTTCCACTTATTACGCTGTTGCAACGTATGTAGATACTCGGAGTGCCAACGCCGCCAGAAATCGAAATGCATACGTTGCAATAGTTGCCAACGACTAAGACGGTTAAGAGATAAATGTGACAGATCTGGATCTGGTAAAGCAGTTAAAGGCTCTAGTGTTAAAAAATGTCCCGGCGTTAGGACAGAAAGGTCATTCGGATCTGAGCTTAAAGGGCACAAAGGCCTAGAGTTTAAAATAGCTTCTATCTGAGTTAGAACAGTGTAAAATTCTTCGTATGTTAATATTTGTTCTCCTACGACTCTAATTAAATGAGTCTTTACACTTTTAATGTTTGCTTCCCAAATACCTCCAAAGTGAGGCGCGGAGGGTGGATTAAAAGACCATTGAATTTGTTCTTGTTCGGCGGCATGTTGCATGTACTTTGAGAGTTCTTTTTGAGAACCAACGAAATTACTACCGCAATCCGAATATATTTGTGTGCAACGACCTCGACGGGCAATAAATCGTCGTAAAGCAGCAAGAAAACATTCTGTAGATAAGTCTGAAGCAAGCTCTAGATGAACTGCCTTGGTTGCAAAGCACACAAACAAGCACAAGTACGCCTTTTGCGATTTTACTCCGCGAGACTTGCCTAATGTAATGAAAAATGGGCCGGCATAATCAACTCCCACACATTGAAAAGGTTTAATTTGGTTTACACGTGTTGGAGGTAAGTCGCCCATAATGGGTTGAACAGAACGTGGATTTGTTCGAAAACACCGCACACATTTGGAAAGGCAATGACGAATGGCACGTCTGGCAGACAAAATCCAAACTTGCTGGGAAAGAAGAAACTGTAGTGTCTGAGGACCAGGATGAAGATGAATTTTATGTACTTCTTCAATTAAAAGTTCTGATAAACGATGAACTCGAGGAAGAAGTACAGGATGCTTTTGATCATAAGACAATGAAGAATGAGCAAGTCGACCACCTACTCTGATAATACCATTTTTGTCAATAAACACATTAAGTTTTCGAAGTGGTTTACTGACAAGGTGTCCCTTTTCAAGTTTGGCAATATCGTCGGAAAACGATACATGTTGAACACGCTTTATCAAAAGAAGAAATGCATTATGTATCTCATGTATAGTTAGAGGACCAAATAATTTGGAATCACAAAATCGAACATTATTTATAAAACGAAGGCAATAGGCAATGATGCGTTTAATTATTGCGAGAGAGGAATATTTTTCTAGAAGTAAGTCTAAAGCATCAAGAGAAACGAACGAAGAAAGAACGACCCTTTTTTCTTCTTCCAAGGAAGCTGGATTATTTTCATAAGATGAAACTGGCCACGTGTCTTTTGGTGACTTCAGCCATGAAGGCCCCGCCCACCATTGAACATTGTTAATAAGTTCTCCTGGAAAAAGTCCTCGTGAAGCGATATCAGCTGGATTATCTGTAGAACTAACGTGATACCAACAATTGGGAGAAACTTTCAATTGAATACGACTTACTCGGTTGGCAACAAAAGTTTTCCATCGATGTGGAGAAGACTTTATCCAGGATAACACAATAGTAGAATCAGACCAGGCATAAGCATTTTGAAAATATAATTTTTCTGAATAAATATTAAGAATAAATGAAATCATATCAGCGAGCAACATTGCTGCGCAGAGCTCTAAGCGTGGAATTGAAAGTTTTTTCAAAGGAGCTACTTTGGACTTGGCATAAACAAAGGAAACGTGAGGAATTTCATAAGGGCTAGAAAATAAGAAGTATATGACAGCTGCATAGCCCTTTTCCGAACTATCAGCGAATCCATGTAATTCACAGTTTTGAAAAGATTTTGGAACTATGCATCTAGGAATTTTGAGAGTTGATAAAGAAGCTAATTGAGCTTGATATTTTTGCCAACTATTGACAACATCGTTTGGAGGGGTCTCGTCCCAACCTAAACCTAAACTCCAAAGGTGTTGCATCAGACGTTTTGCAAAGAATGTTAGGGGAGTTAAGAACCCAAGAGGATCAAAAATCTTTGCCAGATCAGAAAGTATGAATCTTTTAGTACAGGCCCTATCGATTTGAGAAACAGAATAAGAGAAATAATCATGTGAGGGAAACCATTTTAGACCCAAAATTTTCACTACAGAATTTTCATCATCAAAAGATAAGGATTGTTGAGCATGATAAGACATGGGAATGTCAGATAGAAGGCTGGGGTGATTACTACTCCATTTTCTTAATTGGAATTGACCTCGTTCGAGTAGCTTGATAAGGTCTTGTTGAAGAAGTTTAGCGTTTTCTATTGTGTCACAACCAGTGACGATATCATCCATGTAAATATCAGAAGAAAGTACCTTAGCAGCGAGGGGAAAGTGTTGAATTTCATCATTACCAAGTTGAATCAAAGTGCGGAGGGCTAAATACGGAGCAGACGATACACCGTAAGTAACAGTTTTCAAACGAAACTGCTGTAAAGGCTCAGAAGGCGAAAATCTCCAGATAATTCTCTGATAGTCCCTATGATCTGGTCGTACCCAAATTTGTCGATACATTTGTTTTATATCGGCCGTAAATACAATCTTATGTAATCTGAAATTTAGAAGAATAGAAACGATATCCTTTTGTAACTTTGGACCAATTAGTAAACAATCATTCAAAGAGATATTATCTGAAGTTCTACAAGATGCATCGAATACTACTCTTAATTTAGTTGTAGTACTATCCGGTTTAAAAACGCAGTGATGAGGAATGTAATATAATTTGTAGGGATTTTCCGGGAGATTAAACACCTTTTCCATATGATTGCTATGCAAATAATCTCTCATAAATTCAGAATATGCTTCATATAAGGACGGATCACGAAGTAGACGACGTTCTAATGAATAAAATCGGCGAAGTGCAATGGAGTATGAATCAACGAATACCGGATCAGAATTTTTGAATGGTAAAGCCACTGTATATCTACCAGATATATCACGAGCATAATTTGAGATGAAATGCTGTTCACATAATAAATCTTCAGGAGATGCCTGGACCATTTGAGGTATTTCATCAAGTTCCCAAAATTTTTTAAGAATGGTGTCCAATGAAAAATCAGTAGATGCAAAAAATGACCACACTGAATTAACAGTAGAACATTTTACCTTGCCCATAATAATCCAACCAAATATAGTTTTAAAGGCAGAAGGTTCATTATGATTACCATTGATGCGACCATCCTCTAATATTTGGGAAAATATGTCAACGCCCAAGAGCATATCGATATTACCGGGGATATTGAAACTCGGATCTGCTAGATCTATGTTATGAAGATGTTTCCACTTTTCCACAGCAATCGGGACGTTTGGCATGTCGAAGCAAATTTTAGGTATTACTAAAGCATCAACGTTAAATACCGGAGAAACTTGACCACGAGGTCGAATTTGACATTCAACTGACCTTGAAGCTGATGAAGACATTTGTCCTAGACCGAAAATAGCGTGAGATATTGTTTTTGTATTTAACCCAAGACGATTGGCACAAGTTTGTGTAATAAAGTTTGCTTGACTTCCTCCGTCAAGCAGAACACGAACCTTTTGATAAAATCCTCGAGAATCTAATATTTCAACAATAGCTGTTGGAAGTAGATTAGTAGTATTACTGGAAGCGACAAGACTAGTAAGGGAATTAACTTGCTCTGAATGAGAAGGACTATTAACAGAAATATGATTTGTTGAATCCACATCAAGTGTATTAGAAGTAATCACTTGAGGCTGTAGGGACGAAGATCGTTCACGTGGAAAATGTAGTAAAGTATGATGTCGAGATTTACAAACACGACAGGAAAATTGTGAACGGCAGTTATTTGCACTGTGCGTTGAATGAAGGCAATTTCTGCACCAATTTTTTTCTTTTGCGACTTGAAATCTCTCTTGTGGAGATTTCGAAATAAATGAAGGACATTTTAGGAGAGAATGGGTAGAGCCACAAAAGGAGCAAATAATATTGGAAGAATTAGCATCTTTATTTGTAATCAAAAATGAAGAGCTAGGTTTATTACGAGAGGTCATTGATTTTTGTGAAGAGTGCGTATTAGAATTAGAAATACATTTTTGAGAAGACAAAGCCACTGATTCAAGAGCTGTGCACTGTTTCAATAAAAAGTCATATAAAATTTTGTAAGATGGAATATTATTACAATTTTCTTGTAATTCAAAACGTTTAACTGAAGCAGCATCTAATTTTTGTATTAATAACTGAAATAATATAAAGTCCCAACTATCTACAGGCAAATTTAAATTTTTAAGTGATGCTAAGTTTTCTTGAAAAGTGTCTAATAATTTTCTAAGAGCTTGAGGAGATTCAGAGTTTAATTTAGGTGCATTAAATATTTCTTGCCAACATGCATTCGCAAGAATTCTTTTATTCTGGTAACGATCTGTTAACATATTATATGCAATTATATAATTATCATTAGATAACTGTATGGATTTTACCAGACCCAGAGGTTCTCGTTTTAGAGCCGAAAGTAGGTATTGAAACTTTTCTATATTAGAAAGAGACTCGTTATTATGAATAAGAGAAGAATACAAATCAATGAAATTCGGCCAATCTTTGTAATTCCCGTCGAATGCTGGCAACGTAATTTTTGGCAATTTAATATTTGAAAAAGAACGATTATTCAAAGATACTGCATTTGGTTGAGTATCTTCAAATAAATCATGAAAAGTTGTCTTAATTGAATAGTACATTTTCATAAAAGTTTTTCTAACTTCTTTATCTGGAGCCAAATCAGCATTTTCAGTAACGGACAGAGCAGCAATTATAGAAGCGTGATGGCGTTCAAACTCTTCATAGATCTTCTCTATATCATTATATTGAATTTTAAATGAAGGAAGTGAATTACTGTCATCGATAGCTGTCTGTGCTAAATCGTATAATTCAGTCAACTGATCTATAGAGAGTTCACGTATAGCACGCGTTTGTTTGATTTTATTAGACATATTAAATGTAAAGTACAAATGCAACTAATTATTATAAATGGAAAAATGTAATAATTATAAATGAATTCAATACAATTTCAGTTGGAACGAGTTTAAATTGTAATATAAATTGTACACCAGCCACCCGGTATAAATGAAATAGAAGATAACAAAGGAATGTGGTAGGCCGCAAAAAGTTTATGATATACTTTAGGAATAAAAATGGACTTAAAATGTAAATGAATAGTTTTGTTTAATGATTAAATTGTTAAACAATTTGTCACAACAACAATAATGAAGTAGTTTTGAATAAAATAAATGTTTTAATCCGGAATCGAAGGTACCATGTTATAACGCCACGGTTATTCAAAGTGGTGGACTGTATGAATAAAGAAATAAAATGGTTGGAGATGGCTTACCTCCTTTGAAACTCCTATGTTCTTGAAGGGTCCTTCTGATGTCTTGAAAATGTTGATTCGGCTGTCTATTTATTATTATGGAGTTGGAAATCACACGCACTTGTTACTATGTCGAGTCTCACTTGTTCAAACTCCATAATAATAAATAGACAGACAAATCAACATTTTCAAGACATCAGAAGGGCCCTTCAAGAACATAGGAGTTTCAAAGGAGGTAAGCCATCTCCAACAAAAAACAGTACGTAAAAATAAGAAGGATTTTCGTATTTGAGTGAATAAACTCGAAACAAACATATTGTTGCAACAAATGAAAAAGAATAGAAAATTTATTTTATATATTTTAAAAATGAATTGTAATTACAATAACACCCTTTTGCGGTGAAGCCGCAACATTATGGCGACAAGAAAACTTACCTTAGCTATTTGAAATGCTCCTACTGTAAATGTTTCCCCTCCGCTGTAGTTTATGTTTTTTAATTGCCTATTTAATAATAGACATTTAGTCTCCTCCTTTGATGACTGACTTATTTCATCCACATTTTTTATCTGAAAATTGTAAATCAAATGTCAATTTTATAGAAATTCAATGTTTCAAATATTTGTTATTGTAAACTTGATCAAAATTGATTTACGTGTGACGTTTACTGAACGAGTAACGTGCAGTTGAAATAATACATGCATAAACAGTACTGCTGTATTAATTAGATAAGTGATCTTTTCTGTTTTATTTTGAAATGTTAAACACGGTCTCACATGCGCCATATGATTTTTGCTTATAACTTGGAAACGACTGAAAATATTGTCCGAAAACAATTTACAGTTTAATATTTCATTGACCTAAAGGCGTCAAACAACCTTCTCTAAAGGCCCGGTGGTGCTGATATTAGTGGTGATGATAGTGATGGCAAGGATAACGAAAATGACGACGTAGATGACGACGATGATGCGGATGACTATGAGGACGATGACGACGAGGATGACGACAATGATAGCGATGATGAGGATGGGCAATGAGGATGAGGATAAGGATGATACGTGTTCCCATTGCGGTTTCTTGATGATGATGATAATAATGATAATATTATTGTATTATTACCATTACCATTACTATTACTACTACTATTACTATTAATATTATTATTATGACTTTCAATTGAAATATATTCTTGATTATATTTGATGACAAAACCCTGAAATCGGAGATTGTAGCTCACCGACCAGCCTAGCACTCCAGTTTCAAATCTTAATATGCCAGCGAATAAATTTTCATTACCCACTATAAACATCTGCTCAAGCCGTGAAAGAAAATTTTAAAAAATTCTTCTGCTGTACCCGGTGGTTTACTGACAATAGTTTTAAAGAAATGTGCTGCACCTTCGTGCCATCCACTGTCCATGTCCATTATAATGCAAAATTCTTAAAAATTTGCTACCTTACCAAGTGCTTGAAAATCAGCTGGTGAATAGCAATATTAATAAAAAGAGACAAATTGATTAACAAAAACTATCGACAGATTAATCTTACTCTTCTTGAAGTGAAAGTTATGGAAAGAATTATTGAAACTGTAACCGAACTGTTGTTTTGTCACAAAATTAGTCCTGAAAAGCAGCATGGATTTCTCCCTGGGAGATCAACAACCAATTTGCTGCAATTTTTAAACGATTGGACCATCACAATTGATAGTGGTCAGTGTGTTGACGTTATATACCTTGATTTTAGCAAGGCTTTTGATAAAGTGCCATTAAACATTTCAGTTCTAAAATTGAACATGTAGGTATTAGAAGTTATTTCCACAAATGGAATGTATTTTTAAGCCATCGTTTTTTCCGTGTGATAATAGCAACTGACATCTCAGAATACTATTCTGTTAAAAGTCGACTTCCTTAAGGCTCAGTAGTTGCCCATTAATCTTTCTTATACAGGGTGTTCCACCTAAGAGAGATTTTTCTGTAACTCTGTAACTGTAAAATTTATAAAAAAATGATTTTAATAAAAAATTGTTTTGAATCATGTGGGCCATGTAAAAAATATATTTTTAGCTTTACAGGGTGTTCCATTTCGCGTGGGCGCTACATAACTTTGTTATTTTAAATAGAACACCCTGTATATTATTGCATTTTTGAATTCCTTGTTTAATATTAGCTAGAGTTTATTATATACACATGGTGTTTAAAACTTACCGTTTTCGAGATATTCAGTTGTTTTTGAAAAAAAATCACGATTTCAAATGAGGCTAGATAGCATCTAAATCATAAGAGTTATAAACCTGCAGTTTTCATAGTTCATTTTGACACAAATTACTTTATTTTGTAATTTTTGAGTAAAACGTGTACGTTACTCAGACTCGGAAATACTGAGACCTACATTTAATAATCTTATGAGTTGAAAAACTTTGTTTTTTCAAATGGAATGACTCATATTCATTGTCATGGGTGAATACAAAATTGAATGCCCTTTCGACTGATATAAGGTTGTCCGTACTTATCTCTAACAGTTTTCCAGAAAAATCTGGTCCTTTTCAAACAATTTTTAGTGCAGTTTGACATACAAAGCAAACTACATGTCACTCTAGTTTTTTATTAATGATTACGTTGTAGTTATTTTGCTAAGTAGACAGTAGGTAAAAGTTTATTATAATATTTTCAAAATGTCGCTGACGTAGGAAGAAATAGTTTGATAGGTATGGTTTTTGTCCTGTGCGACAGATCGCACCAAGAATTACTACATGTAGACTTTCAGCGGAGACTGGAGTTTTGTCAGTGGGCACTTGAGATGTTAAATCAAGATGATGATTTTTTTAAACGGGTCTTGTTCTCTGATGCGGCTACTATTCATAAAATTGGTTTTGTTATTCGCCATAATTGTAATTATTATGACACAGTAAATCGTCACCAATTCCGGACAACTCATAGCCAACACAGATGGTCTTTAAACGTGTGGGGAGTAATTGTGGGGATCCATGTCATTAAACCATTCTTTGACCAGCATCAAACTGGAGCAGTTTATACTTTTATATGTTTGTATGTTTATACTATACTTTTTAACAAACATTGTAGAAGATTTGTTAGGCGACACTTCGAAGCATGTGGATGCAGCATGATGGTGCTCCACCTTACAATGCCGCTGCGGTTTGTCAGTTTTTACATGAACTTTTACCAACATATGACCAATGTTGGACGGTCTTTTAAAAACAGAATTCGTTTGTGTATTAATGGAGGACACTTCGAGCAATGGATGTATAAGTATTCTTCTCCTTGTTATGTTCCGAGTTTCAGTTTGTTTCGTTTTGCGTTTTGTTTTAGTTGTTGTTAGTGGTTTACTTTTGTTTGTCAAACCACTTTTTAAACATGCCAGTAAATATTGACACTGTCAGTCCCAACCCTGATAAAATGTGAGGGAAAAGTAGATTTGCAAGACCTTCTTGACGCTGCTACATAATAGTCCAAGCGGTATCTGTTTTAAAAAGGGTAGACTTGGGTAAAACGAATATGCTCGGAGATTTTTGCTTTAACGGCTTCTAAACAACATAAGAAATGATAATTTTTCTATGCAAATAAAAAAAACCGTGTGCTTAATTGTTATTGCAAAAAGTATAAAAAATAACAAAAAAATTCATTTTTTTCTTGGATTTCTCGTCGACAACTTAGCAACTATTCATTTTAGACAAAAATGGAAGAGGAAAAAAAGTTTTGTAATTAAATTTTGAACAAGATAGAGTTAGTTGCAATTCAAAAAAATAATTATTGTTATTGCAAAAATCGGAAAAAATCATTTAAAAAATTGCAAAAAATGCTAGTTTATTTGTCAGTTTTCTTCAGACACTTGAATAATACCTAGGATCTTCATACATTTCCGAATTAAACATTTTAGTGCATAGAATCATCACACCAAATTTCATCTAATTCGGTTCGATAATTTTTACATAATAATTGTTTAAATTTTTTATTTTTTTTTAATTAAAAAATTTTCAAAATCAAATTTCTAAAAATCTAAAGCCTTTGAATACTTGAAAATTTCATCACAAAAAGAAGAGCTCTCAAGCTTAAAAATGTTTTTTGAAAGATTAAAATCGGACGATTAGGTGAGCCGTGGTGATTGTTTAAACATTTTCACAAAACGCTTATAAACAATTGCAATAATTTAATGTTTTTTTCCAATTTTTTTTATTTTAAAATATGGTTTGAAAGTACTCGGAAAGACGAGTATTAAAAAAAAATTATGATCCGCCCATTATTTTCGGAATTAAAGTTAATCCTAATTTACAGCAAAACTATAAGGGTATAAGGGCTGTTTTTTGAACTAATAGGTTTGTCATTCCGAGTACTTTCCAGATATAAATTTTCAAAATTTGCAATCACGGGCGTCCTATTTAAAATGTCACCCAAAGATATTCAAGACCGCGTGAAATCCATGAGGTATCAGTGGTGGGGGGAGCAAACACATAGCTACTCCGATCTGAATTATCGAGTTCAAAACTGCGACGCTCGGAAAAATTTCAATTATTTCAGCTTCTAATGGACCAATTTCGATTATTCTTTTTTTAAATCGCTGTCTCGCAACTTAAAAAATTCAATTATCATATGTTCAACTACCTTTTATTATTAATTATTGGACTTGCAATTGCGAAAATGTTTAAACAATCACCACGGCTCACCTAAGCGTCCGATTTGAATTTTTCAAAAACCATTTTAAAGCTTGAGAGCTCTTCTTTTTGTGGTGAAATTTTCAAGTATTCAAAGGCTTTAGATTTTTAGAAATTTGATTTTGAAAATTTTTTAATTTAAAAAAAAATAGAAAATTTAAACAATTATTATGTAAAAATTATCTAACCGAATTGGATGAAATTTGGTGTGATGATTCTATGCACTAAGAAGTTTAATTGGGAAAAGTATGAAGATCCTAGGTATTATTCAAGTGTCTGAAAAAAATTGACAAATAAACTAGCATTTTTTGCAATTTTTTAAATGATTTTTCCGATTTTTGCAATAACAATAATTATTTTTTCGAATTGCAACTAACTCTATCTTGATCAAAATTTAATTACAAAACTTTTTTTCCTCTTCCATTTTTGTCTAAAATGAATAGTTGCTAAGTTGTCGACGAGAAATCCAAGAAGAAAATGAATTTTTTTGCTATTTTTTTAAACTTTTTTGCAATAACAATTAAGCCCACGTTTTTTTTATTTGCATAGAAATATTATGATTTCTGATGTTGTTTAGAAGCCGTTAAAGCAAAAATCTCCAATCATATGCGTTTTACCCAACCCGAAACAGATACCGCCTGGACTATAACTACTTTTTCGGAGTTTAGAAAAGAACCTGATTTTTTTGAAAATCTATTAGAGGTAAGTATGGACTACCTTATATCAGTCGAAAGGGCATTTAGTTTTGCATTCACCTATGACAATTAATATGGGTCATTCCATTTGAAATGAAAAGTTTTTCAACTCGTAAAACTGCAGGTTTCTAACTCTTACGGTTTAGATGCTATCTAGGTTGAAAAAATGCCAAAAATGAATAATTTGAATATTACCAATTGATATAAAAACTATTAGCATGTGAATTATCTTAATATATATTTTTTTAATTTTTACAATTATTTCTGACATTCTCTATTTTTGGGGGTGATTCCACCCCCTGAGCGCGGTTAAGGGTGGATTTTCTAATTCAACGTGCTTATTTCAGTCATGAGAATAAATCTTTCTTTGTATCAAGAATCATTCGATAGAAAAATTCACATGTTAATAGTTTTTATATTTATTGGTAATATTCAATTCTTCATTTTGGGCGTCTTTTCAAACCCTAAATAGGGGTGATTTTTGAACATTTTCAAAAAACTAAAAGCTATGCTCATCTTAATTTTTTACGACGAGTAATTTGAGACCAAAAACATATATTTATATATTTTCTTTAGTTCTCTGAAAAAATGCGCGATTTTTGCGGTCACTTTTTCTTTTAGGCGAAGATGAGGACGATCATTTTAGCGGAAATGAAACAGACGAAGATGCTGATTATTTGAATGAATAAGAAACTTCAGAAAGTGAACAAAATGACGAAGAATTGCAATAAAATCCAAGAGAAAAGGACAAAAACGAATATTATGTGCGATAAATGCAAAGTAGAATAAACGTTATAATTCCAAACCTTATACAAGGCCTATTTTTTAGAATAACTTGGAATTTCAGTTTTGATCAAAGCAGGGATCTAGTTTATAAAAATAACAAAAACATATGTGTTATATTCGTGTAACGCTACCAAAAAGGAGATTCTGTTGCTTTTACTAACTTTTACTCATATTTTCAAATAATTGATTATAAAGTAAGTCAAATTTTATTTTACTGAACTATTATTATACAGGTTCGGAAAGTCCCCATGGTATAATGAAGGGCAACTTAAAGTCCCCACTAGTTGGGTCGCTCTCATTCTATCGCGCCCCACCACAAATAATTGCGGAATTTTTTGGACTGGGAGTGCGGTATGGAGATATACTACACCGTGGCACCAAAAACTCTGATATATTCGATAGGGTAAATAATTAATCTAATACCAGTTGAATTTGATATTTTTTAAAATATTATTTTATTAATGATATGTAATGTAACATTTCTTGGTTAGTTAAATAATTATATTGAAGATTTTTTTAAAAATAAAATGTTATAAACCGTTTACTATTTTAACCATTGTTCACTACATCCACATACCTGCATATTTAGTGTTTTCCTGTATTCGAGATATTCATTTATAAATGTTGTCTTAAATCAATACATACAGGGTGGACTAATAGTGATTATATTACTCCTATGTCATATAGATAGAAAATACATATTTTATTAGGGCATCGAGCGGTGCCTTAAAGAGGACATTTTAAAAATATTATGAAGTATACGGAGCGTTTTGGAAAGATGTATCAAACATGATTTATAAATAGGATGACCCGTTTTTTATATTTCATATATACAAAATATTTCAGACAAAATAACTAATGTTTTCAAAAATGAATAAAATATATAAATTGCAAATGAAAATGTAAAATTAATAAATAATATTATACACTATAAACGTAAAAGATAAAGATAATTTTCTTAATTTTTTTTCTTGTAATAATAATTAATTGTTGATTACTGTATGTAGACCAAATATCTCAACATCTTAATTCAATTATCATATATCTCTATCACATACTATACTAATCAATCAGTATGATTTATGAATGAATTACGTATGGCAATTTTTAAATACTTACCTCCACCCTAGGAAAAGTCGCTAAGAATATGGCGAATCCTTCGAGCAGATACTACTGGAGGCATGCCATTGCGAAAATTGTGGCTGAGTGTGCGAGAGAGACAAAAAGTACCTCAGTACAAGCGGTCTCACTCTAGCACGCCGCGATTGGTTGGAAATGAATGCTCCAACCAATCGCGGCGTGCTAGAGTGAGACAGCGTGTCTGAGATACTGTCTGTCTCTCAGCCACACTTTTCGCAATGGCATGCTACTTCCAGTAGTATAGTAACCTGTTCATTGTCGTGATTTTAATTTAATACTTTTAATTATTATACATTAATGTCTGATTCATTATTGTAATAAAGAGATTGTTAAATATGTAGTAGTGTTACACGTAAACTAACTTTTTGTTATTAAGAGAAGTTACATTTTTTGGTTAAATACAGGTTTAGTTATTTGAATTCCAGCAGAAATAATTTAGATTATATATCGGTCTGAATTTTATAAATTTTGTTCAAAAACTTACGAAAGCGTATTTATTTTCTAAACATATTTTAAAATGTAAGTCTACTATAATTTTTATTTTAATATTATTAACTATTTATTGGGTATAGTATTACTTATAAATAAATAATCACTAATAAAATACTCAAGAACAAGATAACTAAACTAAACAACTACTCGACATCATAAAATAAGGTTTTTAATATATAAAGCTGGGTAAATTGTTTATTGTTGCTGATATTAACAAAAATAGACATGCATTGCACCGATCAGGAAAAGGCTAGAATAATTGATGCTCTTTGACAGCAGGGAGATTCAGTTCGTAACATGAAATCACCTACGTCTCTTTGTTCCCGACACGGCTTTTCTTATAACGTTAATTGTTAATTTACTGTTTGACGTATACGGACCGGGATTTTAGAGACCATAATTAAACAAAGGGTTAAACTTTTATTTTCAGAAATTTTACATTGATAGTTCATGTAAGTAATAAACGCGCTAGCAGAGTAAAATATAACATTAATGAACAGTCTGCACGTGGCAGCGCTAGGCCCGCGCATGCGCGTGAACATCGTTCTCTTAGCGTGCTTGATTTTTAACTTGAACGTTTCAAATTCGGTTAAAAAATCTTGCGCGCGACGAAGGTGGCGTTCACGTGCGTGCACGGACCAGGCGCTCCTTCTCCCGCGTACTTTAACTTTACTGCTGCTAGCGCGTTTGTTACATGAACTATTAATGTAAAACTTTCTGAAAATAAAAGTTTTATCCTTTCTTTAATTGTCTCTAAAATCCCGATCCGATACGTCCAATAGTTTAACAGTTACATAAAAAAATAAAGCTATCTTGAGAACAAAGAGGCGTAGGTGATTTTTCTTTTTTTTTAAATTACCATAAAAATAAGCTCTATTTAACGCAAAAAGAACGAATTCCAGAGCGACCTTTGCCTAACCCTGGGGTCAATTTGATTATACCGCTGTTTTTCACATCCTACTTTGTTAGTTATAAAAGGCAACTTAATGACAATTTTTTGAAATTTTTCTTTTTCGATACGTTTCTTTTGATCAAATAGAACCTATATCTACGATATTAACTTCTTAAAATTAACGTTTAATTAAACAATTAATTGCAAAAAAAAACGAACGAAGTTAATTAACAAATACCTGGAGCAACAATTTCATTCACGGTCAATCGAATTGGCCCTAGGCACATATGTTGATCTTTGGATTGACCGCCTTTTCCATAAATTTTATCAACATCCATCTATTTTTGCAATAATAATGCTTAATTTTCGAAAACTTATTTTTCCGCGTTCGGCTTTTTTTACAGTTAACAAATTAGTGAAATATGGTTTTAGATACCTTAACTAAATTATAGGTAATTTAATTGCCTAAATGCCGCCAACATAGAATAACTATTTTTCCGATATGTCGTCTAGATTTTCATGGGTAGTAAAAAAAGTGAAAAAACACGTAATTTTGCAACTTATTTACTTATTTGTAATTTGTCAACTTAACGTCACTTCTTTCGAGTTACTTTTTTGATATTATCATACCCTTGTCCTCCATAAAATGCAATAAATAAATACCTACTAATATTTTTTAGTAAATATTCAGGTTTTGTGATATAATTCCACTGGAGGAAAGAGTAATTATTTAAGCCTTTTCCTGATCGGTACAATATATGTCTGTTTTGTGTTAATAACAGCAACAACAAACAATTTAAATTATAAAAAAAAACTCAATCTTGACAGAAACACGCGTAATAGACAAATACGTAGGTATTGCCTAATGGCTAATAAATGGTAATGGTAGTAGCATTTAGACCGCATGCGTGAATTCAGTTGTTCCCGCAGATGCTTCGCCCGATTTTTTTGCTATTGCTCGTAAAAAGCACTGAGTTTATTTGTAAACAGCATAATATGACTTAATAGTTGCGGGGATTAATTTACTGTTTTCAACTGATTTTTTATTCACACCAATACAATGGTAAGTTCAATTTTGTGTAAACAGACTTCATTAATTTATGAGTTCGTTTATTATTATTCTTATTATTCTTTATTATTATTATTAATATTGTTGTTATTTTTAGTGTTACTGCTATTATTATTATTCTAATCGTTTAAATATTTATTGTCATAAAAAATATATAATATATTTTGTTAAAAATAACGTATTTTTATTTACATCAAAGTTTCATTGTTTATTAATAGTTGACATCTAAATTAATTGAAAAGTATTAGCTATTTATGCGCCAAGCACAATTACGTTTATTATTTTTAATATTAGTT
Organism: Anoplophora glabripennis; assembly: GCF_000390285.2. Taxonomy (NCBI): domain Eukaryota; kingdom Metazoa; phylum Arthropoda; class Insecta; order Coleoptera; family Cerambycidae; genus Anoplophora; species Anoplophora glabripennis. The sequence goes on from NW_019416926.1 coordinate 314,759, forward strand.
TTATAGTTAGAGAGATATATGATGAGTGAATTTAGATTTGGTCTACATAATTGTAATACACAATTATTATTATAAAGTGGTATAATATAAACAAAATTGTTTCTTTTTTAAGAAAATCATCTTTACCTTTTACGTTTATAGTGTATACATTATTAATAAATTTTATATTTTCATTTGCAATTTAGGTATATGTTTGATTCATTCCCGAAAACATTAGTTATTTTGTCTGAAAGATTTTGTATATAAAACACAGAATCAAAATGAAGATTGTTTACTGTTCCATCATTATTTCATTATTATCATGATTAAAATATGAAATATAAAAAATCGGGTCATTGCGCGCGTTTAAAAACCATGTTTGATGCGGCCTTCGGAATCACCCCGTATACTTCATACTATTTTAAAAATGTCCCCCTTAAGGCGCCTAAAAATTATTCTCTATCTGTATGGAATAGGAATAATATTATCACTATTGGCCCGCCCTGTATGAATATTTCTAGTAATGGAAAAAAAACTTTAAATATGCAGGTATTGAATGTTGCGAACAATAATTAAAAAAGTAAATAGTTTTTATATAATATTTTATTTAAAACAAATAATTCAATATTCTTATTTAACTAACTACGAAATGTTAACATATCATTAATAAAATAATATATTTTAAAATATCAAATGCAACTGTTATCGGATTAATTATTATTCACCCTATTGAATACAACAGTTTTTGGTGCCACGGTGTATATTTCCAAACAACACTCCCAGTCCGAAACATACCTAATTATTTGTGGTGGGGCGCAAGAGAATGAGAGCGATCCAACTAGTGGGGACTTTAAGTTGCCCTTCATTGTACATCGGCCGTTACGTGAGAGCGATAAAGTAAGTCATAGAAATCCGTGCGATAGACAAGCATGGTTACATCGAAGACGTTTCATAATCTGAATATTCACTCCCACTTCTAACACGAAACGGGCGGTGACTATTCAGATTATGAAACGTCTTCACTGTAGCCATCCTTGTCTATCGCATGGATTTCTTTACTTTACTTTGTCGTTCTCATGTAAAGGCAGATGGACCATGTGGATTTTCCAGCCCTGTATACATAATAATTTTGTACAAGTTTTTGATTCTAATATGGACATTGGTAGAGGTCAGGCAGACCCTCGCTATGTCTTTTATGTGCATAAAAATGTATGATTTCCAGCGAGGGTTAATAAAGCCACATATTTTCGATGCAAACAATTAATAAAACTTTCTCTAATTAACTATAAAATCTACAAAATTATTTACGAGAACACCTAATTTTGAGACGGCGGCATTTTTCTATGTTTGTATACTTAATTACTTTAATGTGTACCTATTTTATCAGACATAGACTATCAGATACTTATAGTTTAATTGATTTCAAATTGCAAATATTTTTTATAAATACTAATTACTTACTATATTACTGGGCGAGCTAAATGTTACTATGGCAATCCTAGTGTGATTGGAGTCAACTGTGATATCACTGAGAAGTTTTTTCACAAACTTAAACTCACTTTTGAAATTATTTATACCAACACTAGATGAAGCATCTATTAAAAACACTATATCTAATTTCGTATGCAGTTTCAAAATATTTATATTTCTTCTAAAAGTATTCTCCAGAATTTCAAATTTCGATTCATTTGAATATTTCATGTCGTTAAGGTTACTTATATTCATATGTTTGTTACTAAAATTAAGAAATGAATTGTAACTAGTCGAAAGATTTAAATTTTCAGGCGATATTTTTAAAATCAGAAATGCCATTGTGATTACAATAAACGTGCAATACATTTTTATGTGCACTTATAACTTATGCACTATTTTAATTACTCGGTAAAACAAAGTCACAAATATACGACATATTATCTTATGTTAACTGTGACCTATGATCCCTATATCAATACGGTTCTATTAAATATTCAGTGGCGTCGAATTTCTGCGGTTTTCAATGAAAGTAGGTAACTCCGCCACTTGAAAATATATTCCTATACTCGAATTCATTGGATATTTACCTTCAATTTGATAAATCATTAGCGAAGTTTCATTATTTTAAATCAAAGGTCTTCAGAGATTACTTAGGAGAATTTTTTAAATTTCCGTGAATCAAAAAATATCGATTTAAGGACCCATGTTTGGCTTAACCTCACTGAAAGAATCGCCCTTATGAAATATGTGAATATGCATAATAATATTAAGAAAATGATTAAGATGGCTTCACTTATGGGGTGGTTAGCTTCCAGGAACCCTGAACACATTGCTATCGGGAAACGAAGATAACCGTTAAGATTATGCATGCAATCTCGAGTTTATTCAGGGTGCATTGGCTGCTGGTTTGTAGCACGAAGTTCCATACTGTATGTATACTACTAACATTGGCTGATGTATTCAAGATGCTAGGGCATTCTGCAGTTTCAATGATGTTTGTTGACCAAGATACGGGAGTTGTCAACAGAAAATTTGTTGCTGCACGTACTAGATATTAGTTTATTTATTTATTTAACAAAATAAAAAAGCAACAAACTATAAAAGACAGATATGACTACATAAGTAAAGCATTTTTTATATTATAGGCAAACAACAAAAAAGATCGACATTATTTTCTATCTTACTGTACTTGGAAACAATTTGATATAACGCTGATGCTACTAGGATGTTACTACGTGCTGCGGGTAAACTATAAAAACATTATTACTTCTAGATAATAGTCGCGGTACTTTGATATCAATATTACTTAAAACACCTGGACAGTCCAAAATGTTATGTATAACTTTATACAAAAACATTACTTGAAAAACAGATCTTCTTTTAGCAAGTACATGAATATTGAAAAGCTCAAGTAATAGATCATGCGGAAAACGCTGAGGGGGATATGTACCATCCAATAAGTACACAGCTGATTTCATAAACCTACGCTGTACTCCTTCCAAAGTTGCAATTTGATTAGCATAAATTAGGTTCCAGACTATTGATGCCTATTCCAATTTAGAACGAATAAAGGTAGTGTAGAGCAATCGTAGTGTAGAAATACTGATAAAGCTCTTGGAATTCTTTATTATGAACCCCATATTCTTGAAAGCAGATGACGCAATTATGTCTATTTGTTTTGTCAAATGTAACTCCAAGATCTTTTATGTAATCGGGTGTATGCAATATTATATTATACAATTTACAATCGAATAGTACAGAATTTTTTTTTTTTTGGTGAATGTAATGATGATTACGTTTACCGTTAAAGTATTATTTAGACACCACAAACTAATGACATTAAGCGCATTCTGTAACATATAGCAGTCGGCAATGGTGTTTATTTCGCAAAATAGCTTAAGGTCATCTGCATACATTAAATGGTGTACTTGTAGATCAACCATGATGTCGTTTACAAAAAGAACAAAGAGTAAGGGTCCGAGTATAGATCCTTGAGGCACACCAGATATTTGATGAAACTTGTGCGATTTAAAGCCACGATGCTGAACAAACTGATACCTATTTT
>NW_019416926.1:318480-330248 GCF_000390285.2 Anoplophora glabripennis
AATAATGATAATCATAATCATAATCATAATCATAACCATAGTCATAATCATAATCATAATCATAATCATAATCATATAATCATAATCATAATCATAATCATAATCATAATCATAATCATAATAAAAAATTATGCTATAGAACATACAGGTTTGTATACAACAATACTCTTAGGATATTATAAGCCCGTCAGTTTAGAAAAACACTTACTTGAAAATAATTATCATGAGACATTAACATTTTCTTATAATAAAAACTGTTGAACGTTATAATAACATTTATTGATTAATTTTTTTTAATTTTGCTCTTAAATACATTAAGACTATCTGTTGCTTTGAAGCACTCACGGACTGACAATGCATGGTTATACAGTTTTACCCCAAAGTACCTGGGACTGTTCTGCATTACTGTGAGTCTGGGGCACTTAGTATGTAATGTGTCTTTGTACCGGGTGTCGTGTGCATGCACATCGTATCTTTTTTCCCAATGTTTTGTTTTACAAAAATTAAAAGTGAATAGATGTAGAGTGATGGCAAGGTCATTATTTCGAGACCCTTGAATAGATCTACGCATGACGTTCTGCGAGAAGATTTAATCATACATCGCACCATGCGTTTTTGACCTAAAAAAACTCTATTAACATTCGCCGCAGAACTCCAGTAAGCCAGCGTTGATTGAAATAATCCAAAATATATCAACTTTAATTGGAACTTGGAGTTCTGTGCTGCTTTCCAAAGTGTACGAACGTCTTTATACTGCTCCTGTTTGTTTATATTGTTTTTTGGTGATACGATAATTATTGACTGTGAACATTGGGTGAGTGTTTTTTCACTTCCTCGGGCTTCTTCAGACATTTCTTGTGAGCAAAGAAAAAACGCACGTCGTTATTGAAGGCGTTTTAGCTGGTTTTTAGCATTATATTTGTATTCTGTTGCATTTCAAAGTTCTGCATTGAACTGTGGAAAATACCCAGCTATGTCACTGTTGCAGCGGTGCAAGATTTGTAATTATCCTATTAAATCGAGCGATGAAGTGGAATGTTCAATCTGTAATGAAATCGTCCACTTCGGATGTACCCTGACTAAGCATATTCCATCGAACTGGTCCGATTCTGCGCTAGCGCTTCCCCGTGTCTGTCGGAAGTGCTGCAGTTTCTCAGCCGTGTTATCTTCAGACGCTGGCAGTATCACTGCTGCAGGTTCCTCTGGCGCACCCTTAAATATTTCGCATTTTGAAGCTATTATGGATCAGCTAAATGTTCTGGGTCAAGTAATAAATAAATGTAATGTGAACCTTGACGCCCTAAAAACCCAAATAACTTCTAATACGGCTGAAATTGCAGAAATTAAACAAGAAAACGCCTTTTTGCGTGAAAAAATCGGTTCCCTGGAAAGCCATCTCAACAAAGTAGACGTGCAAGCATCCGTTGCTGAAGTTTCCGAGCGCATTAAGCGAGAAAATAATATTATAATTTTTAACCTGCCCCCCAAAATTCTAACGAACAAGATGTTTTAACTGCTGGTCATTTACTTAATCAAATTGCCCCAGAACAAAATCTTACTTTACGTAGTGGTGTCCGCATTGGAAGAGGGGGTCGTGATCCCCACCCTAAACCTTTCAAAGCTACCCTCTCCAGCAAGGAAGAAGTCATAAAAGTGCTTCAATCCAGGCAACATATTAGCACTTCTGATTTCCCCAATGTAAGGATTAAGAAGGATTTGACGCCAATGCAAGCCAAAGAACTTTCAGAGCTGCGAACTGAGCTTACTACGCGACAAAATAAAGGGGAACTAAATCTTACAATCAAGTACGTGGGAGGTGTTCCAAAGATTTTGAGGAAGGAGGGTGGAAGTACACAGAAAAGGGGAAGAGACGATGACAATTCGCCCAGACCAGCCAAAGGCAAGAAGATCGATAAATGCAATACAGTTTCTAAATAGCAACCACTTGGTGTAATTTTCTGGAATGTGGAAGGTGTCAATAATCTTAATGACTACATTTCTTCTGAAAATGGGAACCACTTTAGTATTCTGTGTGCATCCGAAACTTGGTTTACTGGACAAACACTGTCTCTTTCACGTAGATATAATGTTTATTGTTCTAGTGCTGTTAATGAAAAGTGTCGTGGAAGAGCTAGTGGTGGTCTGGCTATTTTTGTGTTGAATACATTTAAGGTAAAGCTACTGCACAAGTCCCCCTGGTGGATTATTTTGCTAATCGATTGCAGCTGTAATTTTAAATTTATATTGTGTACTGTATATACTTGATGTGGTGTAACAATATTGGATTGGGGGTTATTGACTGCTTGAGAGTTGACAACGAGTGTTTGCTATCTTATCATTTCCCTGTATCTTTGAAACTAAGGCTTACTCATTACCCACTGAGTGACGCTAATGGCCAATCTAGTACTTCTGAAGTTTTAAGGTGGGATGACAGATTGTCTGCTTGTTATAGTTCAGTGATGCGACAATCTCCACGTGCTCATTTTATTTATGAGGTATCTGCCTCCTATAATAACATATGTAATGCAATAATTGAATCGGCTAGAGCTATTGGCCTAGTCAAACAAATGCGTCAAATTAGTGGTGATAATATCGCTAACCGTTATAAAAAACCGTGGTTTGATTATCAGTGTAGAACTTTGAAGTTAGACCTTAAACGTAGTCTTAGTGTTTGTAAAACAAATAATTTTACCAACCCTTCCAGGGTTATATATTTGAATTTGAAGAAGCAATATAATAAACTCATTAAAAGCAAAAAGAGAGAGCATGAAAAAAAATTTGTTGCCAAGCTGAGCAATGCAAGGGATCAAAGAACATTTTGGCATACCCTACAACAATTTTATAGTAAGAAAAATGTCCCTGGATTGTCTGTTCAGACTTGCGAACAGTTTTACGAAAATATTTACCCTCTTTCTGTGCTTGATAATGCCTTCTACTACGGAGTAAGAGATCCTTTTCTAGATGCCTCCATTACATCAGAAGAGCTCGACCTCGTATTATCTCATTGCAAGAATGGTAAATCTCCGGGTGAGGATGGAATATCATATGAGTTTCTTAAGAATATGCCCCAAAATTGGCGATTGTATTTATGCGTTCTTTTTAATAAGATTCTTGAAACAGGAGCGATTCCAGAAAGTTGGTCTAGTGTTATCCTAACCATGTTACATAAGAAGGGTCCTATTGACGACCCCGCTAATTACCGTGGTATAGCTTTGATTAACTGTTTTGCGAAAGTGTTTACTAGTATTCTTCTCTCAAGACTAACCTGTTGGGTGGAGTCCAATAAAACACTCCCTGAATCACAGGCTGGATTTCGAAAGGGGCGGGGATGCATCGATAACGTTTTTGTGCTTTCCTCCGTAGTTCAGTTTCAGCTGAGACTAAAGGGCCGCAAGGTGTTTGCAGCATTTGTAGATTTTAAGCGTGCGTTCGACTCTATCAACCATTCTCTTCTGTGGGAAAAACTATATGCTTTAGGTCTAAGTTCCAACATAATAATGTTTCTTAAAAAGCTGTATTCTCAAGCGCATATTAGAATTCGTACAGAGGGTAATCTAACAAGGCAATTTAACATTACTGCAGGTGTTTTGCAAGGAGAATCGTTAAGTCCTCTTCTGTTCTCTCTGTTTATTGCTGATATTGAAGATTTTTTTGATTCGTTTAACGCTCGTCGGCTAAACATTGATAACCGCAACGAAATACTTATGCTCCTATATGCTGATGATTTAGTGCTATTGGCTGATTCAGAAGTGGACCTTTGTCGTAAACTCAATATCCTCGAAAAGTACGTGACACTAAAACAGTTAACGTTGAATACTCAAAAAACTAAGATCATGTGTTTCTCTCGTGGCGGTCGCTGTAATACTTTCCCTTTCCTACTTAACAACCAGCCCGTTGAGTGTGTTAATTGTTTTACTTACTTAGGAGTAATTTTTTCCTCCTCTGGTCTGTTCCGAGTGATGACCGAGTCAGTGGTTGGAAAGACTAGACAGGCAGTTGGATCTGTCATATCTTTAATGGCCAGATCCAAAATGAGTTCTTGGGATTCACGTTTGGTTCTGTATAACTCGATTATTGTCAACTCTTTCACTAGTTCTTTACCAGTCTGGGCACTGCGCTATACGGACTTGTTGGAAAAGGTGCAAGTCAGTTTTTTTAAAAGACTTTTATTACTGCCCCTTAACACACCTGGTTATATTGTTAGACTTGAATTAGGCATTAGTGGTCTGTCTTTATTGGTTTTTAAATCATGTCTGAACTGGTTACTCAAACTTTTGGCAATGGAAACCAATCGTTATGCGCATATGTGTTTCGTCAGGCAACTACAACTTCTCAATGACGGCGCTCGGTACAACTGGGCTCATCAAGTCAGACAGATGCTAGACAGTATAGATTGTGCGGATGTTCTGAACAACTTGACATATTCTCGACTAAAGAGACATATGCCTGCCATGTTGCATAAATATAAGGAAATGATTTATCGGAAAGACCTAGCTCTAGTTATGATGTCTTCTTCCCCTGTTTTGTATAGAAATTTCAATATGACAGGGGACACCGCATCTTATCTGAGGTTTCAATTGCCTATATATATTATTAGACTTATCTCACAACTCCGTCTTTGTAATAAATTTTGCATGAAGTTTACATTTAATGGCATCTCCTACTCTATCAATCCATCTGAATTATGTACATTATGCAACCAACACAGACTGGAAACTATTGAGCATATTTTTATAGAATGCCCTCTTTATACCGGTCTAAGACCTCCAGAACTCAGAAATTTAACACTTAACTCGTTTATCATTATGCTTGATGGTTTAACTCTGAGTAATGCTAGAATGTTGGCAGGTTTTATGAGAGATTTTTTGAGACTTCGTTCTTTTGTTCTAAATGAGTGAACTGTTCTTAATTTAATATGTTTGCAGTTGGCATAATGTATTCATGTTAAATATTGTTCCTGGCGATTTGTTTTTTTTACGTATGTAAGCCGTTCTGTTTTTTTTTCTTTTCTCTTTTCTTTTCTTTTCTTTTTTTTTTGTTACATATACATAGTGCAGAACCTCTTCCTACAAAAATTGTAATATTTTTTTAGAAGGAATAAACTTTTATTATTATTATTATATCAACTTTAATACCTTTGTTGATACGGTATCTCTAATACTTATTATAAGGTAACAATGTGAACTAAGTTTAGGAAGTATATATTCTATGTGATCATCACTCCATGTCAGTTTTTTGTCTATGTATAAACCAAGAAATTTCACCGCAGTAACATTTTCAATTGATTTTTCCTCTACCCTAAGCAACAAACTCATCTACAGAGCGTTTTTTTGGACAGAATTCCACCGCTGTGGTTTGGTTGCATTTAGCTTAATACCATTATCTCCGCACCATTTCACTACGCGCTCTATCCCGGCGGACGCACAGTGTGAAATTTCGCTTCTGTTTTTTGCAGAGATTAATACGTTAGTATCATCTGCATATATTAAAAAAGTTGCAAAAGTGATTCGGACACAGCAAACCCATCCAGTTTGTACAGCAAGAGGTCGTGGCCGAGTCTGATAAAAACTTAAGTGAAATCGGTATAGATAAAATCGACTTATTTCATGTTGCCAAGTTTTTCGCTAATAAACTGAGTTTTTTGAACAAGGTTAGTAACAGTGGGTCTGCTCTTAATAAAACTGTGTTGCTCCCACGTCAACAGCTCGGATAAGGATCTGTATAAGAAGTCATGTAATAGAATCTCAAATATTTTGGAGAAATTGCAAATAATAGAAATTGACCTGTAATTAACCAATTCTTTCTTACTGCCTTTCTTGTGTACAGGACACACTAGATAATTCCAACATTCAGGATAATACGAAGTTTTTATTAATAAATTAAAGATAGTTGTTAATGGGGCAGCAAACGCACAGTCTCTTATAAAAAATGCCGGTATTAAATCAGGCCCGGTTGTCATAATCATGTGATTGATTTAATATCATGCTTTTTCTATTTTTTGCTTCCTATTATGTTTTATCACGTAGTATAAGAAACGTAGCTTTTGTATTATTTTATCAAAAGGAAAATGCAACGGAAGCACGCCGCAGGTATAAAACCAACTGTGCTTCGCGTGCACCAGTCTAGCACGTAATAAACTTGTCTTCAGAAGCTCTGCTCATTATTATTCCAAGAGCCCAAATCCCAAGTACGAAATTTCATTTTTAGCTTAATTTGTTTTATCGCAGCATAGACTTCATCTTGTGAAAAGTTTAATATATTTTTTATACGACTGCGTTGCAAAAGGGGGTTTTGCGCACGGAAAACACGCTCTGAAAACGATATTTTTTAACGGTTACCTACACGGACATTGTTTTCGGCGTTCATCGGCCACAATTTTAGTCAATTCTGGCTCAAATCTGCTTGCCCTCAAACGCCATGGAGGGTGGAAATCCAGTACAGTTGCCGAAGGCTACGTTGATGACTGTTTGAGAAATAAAATGGAAGTTTCGAAAGAGATAGAGTCTTCAGTGTCTTCTGCTGCCACAGAACCAGAACAACGATCGTCTACTGGAATACAACAAGAAAACAACGACCGCACGCTGAAAAACTGCACTAAAAACACGACACCAAAAATATTCTCTATTACCGAAAACAAGGTGCACAATAATACTGCTTTTCCCAGCGTAACCTTGAAGGAATGTTCAAATGTTACCATAAATATTAAATATTAGCTTCTTTTGTTAATGCCTTAGCAATTTTCTTAATAAAAACGAGTTAAATTAAAAGTTGTATTTAATTTATTTTGTTAATGCGTTGGCAATTTTAGTAATAAAAACGATTTAAATTAAAATTTGATTTTTGTGGTCTCTGTTTGCAGTCGTATAAAAAGTATCATAAAAAACTCGTTTGAAAACCTCTTTGCACACTCGCTCGACTTGTGTCGTCACCAATATGTGTCACCAATATGTCTAGCTCGTGTGCAAAGAGTCGTTTTCAAACCTTATTATTTAATATACTATAGCACATTAGCGTTTGATGTTCGACAATGATTTTTACCCGGTTTTATATACGATTGTGAGAATAAATCAGCAAAACTATTAACTATAGTCTGTGGATCATCAATAGTTTGGTCATTATACGTAAGCATGGAAGGAATTTGAGATACATTTCTCTTAACGCTGATAAAGGACCAAAAACTTTTTGGATTAATTTGTATATTACTTTCTACATGTTGTACGTATAACTTATAGGAGATGCTTATTTCATGTTTTATTTGGGACCGCAGATATTTAAACTTGTTTAAGAAAGTAGTATTTCCGGTATTCCTATATTGGAATACCGGAAATGGATTACAGGAATACAGTCCTCAAAAATACAGTCCTCAAAAATGTTATTCAGTTTGTCATAAAAAGCGTCTAATACATAATTTGGATTGGTGTATTCATTAAGGAAAGACCAGTTAGTATTGAAAATAATGTACAAAACAGGAAAATTTGCGTTTTTGAAATTAAAGTCATTTTGTTGCTTCAAAGGAAAACTTCATTTTTTGAATATAATAATGATTTATTTTCCATTAAGACAGTATACATGTATAGGATTCGTCACACGCTTAATCTAACATAAAAAAAAACAAATAAAAAACTTGTAGAGAGAGTACCTACTATTTACTATTCTCGTATTTTGTTTTATTCCTATATATTATTAGTTGACGTTGACGGCTAAACAACTGTCACTGTACTTATGTTGAGATTTTTGAGTATAAAACCTTGTATGTACCCACCGTACTATCATATTCGTTAAATAAAACCTATTGGGCGCCAGTGTAAACCAATATAGGTTTTATTTAACGAATATGATGGTACAGTGGGTACATTCAAGGTTTATACTCAAAAATCTTCACATAAGTACAGTGACAGTTGTTTAGCCGTCAACGTCAACTAATAATATATAGGAATAAAACAAAATACGAGAATAGTAAATAGTACTCTCTCTACACAAACTTCAATTTAAAAATTTAAAAACTCCGACACACTGTAAAAGCATTTATCGAGCAAATCTAGCTTTAACTTTCGTTTAAAAATATTTACAAACAAACAGTATTTAACATCGTTTGGTAAACGATTAAAACATTTTGGAACAAGCAACAAGGAGCATTCAGGGCTAGTTTTAGTTTGGCAAACGGCACTCTAAGATCACCAGCATGTCTCGGTTATAGTTGTACTTATCTTTGTCAATGTCAATGCTTTTCTTATTTCTATACAGGGTGTCCCAGTGTCGGCATACAAAAATTTACCAGGGGGTAGACCAGACCAAAATAAGATTAAAATTCTTATAAAATATTTTTCTGTGATGCACTCTCACTGAGTTACAAGGTGTTATTTAGAAAAAAATAATAGACGTTCCGCAATACCTCAAAAACCCTTTCAGGGATTTAAGTAATTTTTGGATGAAGTGTACACTGTACATCTATTAAAGGTCATTAAACCTACACGGTACTTATTTCGATCTGACGACAGGGGCGACCTAGTCCAACTTGTCCTCAAGGTTTTGTCTTCATAACTTTTGCATATCCTAGTTTTATGCAATTTGATTAAGTTTTCCTAAATCTGCAATCGATTCTGAACAAAAAATGTGCTCTATTTTAAGTGCTCAAAAATAAACCGTTTTCGAGTAAATTGGGTCTAAAGTACCGCCTGCATTAATTCGTAGAAAAATGTATTTAAAGATATTAGGTATTTGTTCTTATCTAATAGGTACCTATCATTATAAAAAACAAAGTTGTTTACATGCGTATTTACATGTCAAAATATTAATTACAGTACTCGAAGTTACGAGAAATTAAGTTTACAAAACAAGATATTAGGTAAGTATTATGAAATTTTCCAACAACGAATATGCCGTTATGATATCTGTCTACGGTTTCTGTGATAAAAATTCATTGGTGGCCTCACGAGAAAATCTACGCAGGTTTCAAAATAGAGGGCAAATTGGAAATACCAGAATAAGAGGTAATTTGAAAATTGCAAACATTTTAGAATGCTGTAATAACTGCTGTTGTTGATGATCCTTCCACCAGTGTCCGAAGAATATCAACGCAGGCACAGGTAGGTACAAAGACCTCAGAATGACTAGACAAGTAATTCCCTATGCATTGCAAAGGAATTGTTTTGATTTTCCACAGCTTGAGACATCTTGCTATTAAACAAGGATGAAGATAGTTCTTTGTTTACTAGGGAACTCTTAACCACATTTAACATACATTTTAATATTTGTCTAATTTATATATACTTACCGATTTCACACCTAATTTGGTTTTAAAATAATGGTAATGACTTCTTTTTTAAATAAATAGAACCATGTTTGTTTTACTCCATAACGGCACTTACTGCCGAAAAAAAGTAATACTAGTTACAACAATCTTTATTTTCTCAGTAACAATATACATCAATATGTTAAATAATACTAATTAATAAAAGTTTTTACCAGTTCAAATAGGAATCACAAAGTTACAGTTACAGTTGCATATAGTATGGTAGCTATACTATACTTGTATACAATAATATGCATATCAAGTAGGACAATTAAGTGATAAATGAAAGAGAAATAGTAAATGGGGTTATTACACACATTTTTAAGTTCTTTGATTCTTAAAACAGATTTATTGGATCTAATTTGTTATGGTGACAATTGCTACAAAGTGATCCCGAATTATGTGCAAAAAATTGTTTATACAATTTTAATAGGGGTCCTATATTTTGACTAAACGAACTTGGGAACTCAGGAACTGCTGTGTCCTTAAGATAAACTCGGCCACCAGGTCTTATTAAGAAATCACTTGATGTGAAGTGATCTGAACATACAACACTATCTTTAGGACTATTTTCCTTTCCTATACAGCTCAAAATGCGAGAAAGCCAAACGTCTCGGCGTTCAATATTCGAAGGAATCCTAAAATCAAATTACCTAGGTATATTTCCTTTTGAATAATGTTGCCTTTGCAATTCATGTTACTTTTTATTTAACCGTAACACACAATTCACGTTTTAAAAAAATATTTTATATTTTCAATATTATTGCACTGCAAATTTTCTATTTCAAGTTTTGTTTTAAACTACCGTCTGTTATCTGTTACGCCCATGGTAAATCTACCTACCTGTAAAAAGAGCGATTGCCTCCACTTTTAAAGTGAAATCTACATGTAACACAATATTTTCCCATTGTCTATTCACAAAAACAATAAATTCTGCCAAAGAAACTAATAATCCACAGTAAACACAACGTTAAACTCAGTAAGCACGCAAAGAATTAATGGCGGCCGACAGTCGTAAACAATAATAAACATCTGGCATAGAGCAGGTACTGCGCGCGCACCTTACCACATGTCTTTAGCCAATAGGAAGCTGAGTTCTCAAAATATTTACAGTAGAACAAAACAAACCAAGACAATGCACTGTCTATCCTTTCTGAGGTCGTTGGGTAGGTATTCCACGAAGCAGCGTCTGGAGAATTTTTATCCGAGATGAACTGCACCCATAACAGCTACATAAAGTACAAACTTTACATCCTGGTGATTCTGAAAAAAGGATACAATTTTGCAGGTGGTTGTTAGAAAATATCGATAATGACGAAAATTTCCATCAAAAGATATTGTGAAGCGATGAAATTATCTTTACGAGAATTGCTATAAATCTATCTGATCCATTGAAAATCCTCATGTGATATGACCTTCCGCGTTTCAAAGAAGACTCTCCATAAGTGTCTGGGGAGGAGTCTTCAACGGAGCCATTCTGCCTCCTCAAATTATTGTAGACCGTTTGAATTCAAAGAGATACACGGATTTATTAGAAAATATTGTTGATGGCGTACTAGATGACGTTCAATTAGCTTTGCAAAATCAAATGTACTACCAACAAAGATGGAGCACCTGCTCGTAACAGAAGTCAGGTATCTGCGTGGCTCAATTCATCACTCAACTTTTTCTGTTTGGCTGTTTTTACATAAATATAAAATGAGCGGACGTAAAGCAAATTTAACAGAAATGTTAAATTTTTGTGAAACACTGCCGATTATTTTAAATGGGACAACAGTATATTATGCAAAATGTAAAAGGCACTTTTCGGATTTAAAAAAATACACACTTTGTATATAGTTACTTTCAACATTTCACGATTTAATACATTAGGTACGTTTAGGTAATTCTAAGTAACTGTCGATCAATACAACATTGGTCTAATTGTTTAGGTATTTTACGTTTCAAATAGTGAAATTTTTGTTAAAACAGTTATCAACAATATTATGCTTTATATCTTGCTTTATAAGTGTACCCTCATTTTTACCAATAATTAAAACAATTTAAATATCGACAGCAACTGTCTTTAATACTAGATGTCATTAGTGTCTAAAATTTGAAATAACTTAGACAAATGTTACATTCATTTGACAGCTGCCTACTTAGAATTGTTTAAATGAGAAAAGGGTTCTCTTTTCAAAATTTGAATAATATACAGGGTGTTTAAAATAGTCGACATCACATACCTAAGAAAATTACATTTCCATTCATTTATTTTTTCTGACAGCAGATTATTTTTCAAAATTTAAATAATATACAGGGTATTTCGTTTAAAATAAAAACACACCTTTTTCTAGTTTTGAGAGTTTCTTAATTGTTGACATTGTCGACATTGTCTACATTGTCGACTCTTCCAAATTAAGTCTTCATCTAGATCATTGTCTACGCGTAGACAATTGCATTGTCTACGTCGACATTGTCTACCCGCCCATCCCTG